>NC_044346.1:0-163565 GCF_007364275.1 Archocentrus centrarchus
GACACTAACACTGTCCCTTCTTCTCCTCCTTTTCTGTTTGTTAGGGTGATGAATCGACCCTGAGGCGCTCTGCTCCTCCTCACACTGCATTAATAATCTGAGTGCAGCCAACTGTAACCTGCAGTTAAATGACTACTTGCAAACATTAAACAAGCATCCATACCTCTGTTTGTCTCCAACAGATTCCACAGAATTATGTGAGAGAGGCAGAGTACAGTTTTTAACAGATAACTCCCATGAATGTTGTTTCACGTGTGCCGTAATGGATTTGAGGGTTTCTCATCTGATAAGATCACAATCAGTAAGAGTAGCTTATTGTTTCTGAGTAGAAACACTCTGCTGGGCCACAGTCACACAAACGAGCCTCTGTCTGCACAGCTGACTTTGATGAATATAAGTCACTTACACGTGTATTTTTCTCACCCTAACATGATACTGTTGTGTTGGCTCAGTGTTATAAGCTGCAGTTTATGTAATGACAAACATTTTCATGGCACACCCACAGCTCCCCTCTGTTCTGTTATCACTCTGTAAACATGCAAATAGTCTTTTTGTTGTTGTTTATTTGTGACGTTTAAGTGTTTCATCACCTCACTGTGACTGATAACAGATGCCTTTCCTGCCTGGAAAGTGACAACAGCATATGTCCACACTCAGGTGCCTCTGCTGGATCATATCAGACAGAGTGATGAATGATGCTTCTAGAATAATCCTCTTTTGTCCTGCACACACCCCTGACTCAGTATACTCCACTTTATGAAGGGACACCTCTGCCCCTTTGTAATCTACCAACCTTCAAAAACTTAATTAATTTGTTTGACACATCTGAATAAAATAAAGTTATTGTGTTTGAGAAAGTGAATCCAGCCTGTTAACATCAAACAGACTGTCACTGCTGTGTGAACAAAACTGGAATTTTCCAGCTATGTGAAGGTTTACAAGCTACTACCTTCTTTAAAAAAACATCAAAGCTAAAGTTTAATAAAGAGAAGCTTGACTCACAGAGCGCAGCACACACGCAGAATATCCTAAATGACATTGTAGCAGCAGCAGGTTCCTCCTCAGAGCAGCAGCGAAGACTGAAGTTTGTCTAAACAGTGCAGGACTTTAAGCAAACAATACACCCGCCCATTTCCTCCCCTTAGCCTTTGGTGAAAAAAAAGAAAGCTTGAGTGTGTGTGCGTGTGTGTGTGTGTGTGTGTGTGTAAGCCAGAACGTGGACCTGTAGGCCTGTATTATTTTATTTTTGTTGTTATTTAAATTTATTTATATTTGTTGCTATTTTCTTGTTTCTGTTCTTATTTATATGCTTGTGAAATTTGTATTTTGTTCTGATTTAAAGAGGTGATGATTCTCTTCAGTACCTAGAAGAAAATGCCATGTTCACACTTTTTGGGGTTGCAAAGCAAGAATCCACAAAAGAGCAGCAAACCTCGGAGCCAGCAGCTGCATCTCAGCAGCCTCTCCACAAATAAAACACATATACAGCTGCACTGGATCCCCACCTGCCACATCCCACCAACCACAAACTACAGTACAACTGCTATTGTCCCACCTCAAGTTGCTGCCATGAGGTTAAAGAGAAATCCAAATCTGACCTTAGAGTCAGAGGGTTCGGATGTTTTTGCAACAGCAAAGACAAGATTAAACTACTGAATTTGTACCAACACACACCACACTACACTGGGCACTTCTCAAGAAGGTGCACATGCATGATGGCCATCATCTACATGATTTCCTCAAGAGAAGGTTAGTCTTCTTTAGTCTTCTGGACAACTAAAAACCTGTTAATTATAGGCTGGGGGCAGCACAGTGGTTAGCACTGTTCCTCACAGCAAGAGGGTCCTAGGTTTGAATCCCCCTTCGTGTTTGAAGTTTGCATGTTCTCCGTGTGTTTGAGGGTTTTCCTCCCAGTCTGAAACATGCAGTTAGTGGGATTAGCTTAATTGGTGTTTCTAGCCCACAGGTGTGAATGGTTGTCTGTCCAGGGTGTATCCTGCATCTCGCCCTATGACAGGGCAAAGGGTGAGAGGTGGGTCTCTGCAAAGGAAAATGGACGAGTGGATATTATAGTGTGAGGTTTGTGGGACTGACAAGTTTTAGCTTGTTGCCAGTGGCAAAACTTTTTTTTTTAATCAAAATTTTTTTAAAACTTTATTGGAATCAACAGTTATCATTTTTACAGTGTAGACAGTTAAACCAGTGTCAGTTTATTCAGCTGCTGAAAGTTACTTAAATTAAATATGAGTCACCTTTCACAAGCTCTTGTCTTCTAGTGGTGCTGACCCACTGACTGCTCTGTCGGTGTCACTGGGTTAAATCCAAGTTAATCTGCACTGATCACCTCGTATGCAGCCCATTAAGCAAGGCCCATTAACCGAGTGGCTTTAGCTCAGGAGGTAGAGCAGGTCGCCTACTGATTGGAACGTTGGTGGTTCGATTCCGGGCTGCATGCCAAAGTATCCGTGGGCAAGATACTGAACCCCAAGTTGCTCTCTCACGCAAGTGTTGGAGTGTGAATGTTAGATAATAAAGCTCTTAGCTTAGTTAATCATGGAAGTGCTTGTGTGAATGGGGTAAATGTAAACATGTTGTGTAAGCTCTTTGAGCGCTCAGGCAGAGTAAAAAAGTGCTTTATAAGAACGAGTCCATTTACCATACACGGATAACAAAATCCTGCATCTTTCTTGTCCTATTTACAAATGCTAAAGAGCAAATTATTTTTGAACATACAGCTCATTGAAACAAAACGCAGTAACAGATCAGAGATAACTGATTCCAATCCCATTTGGAGACACAGCCAGGTGCTGTCAGTGACCCATAAAAAGGGGGCTTGTTAGGAAAGAGTTGGTGTGGGCACGGGAACAGAGGGAGGGGGAGAGGAGGAAAATCCCAAACATGAGGAGAGGAGTAAAGAAGTGTGGTGGTGAAGGGGAAGAACTACCACTGATGAACTTAGAGCCTCCATCATAGACCGTGTGATAAACCATGGTCTGTCAGAGAGGCTGTGAAAGAGTGCAGCCTAACTAACCTCAGACGGCCTGTTGCTTCCATTATCTTTTTCAGCAACCTAACAGCTAACAGTACAGTTTACAAGTGTATTCCTAGTGATGCTATATATCATACAGTAACTGTAGGCCACCAGTCCCACTGCTAATACATGTTGTATTTTTGTTCCTTTAAAGAAAGCAAAGTCTTCCACCCTGTGGGGAAGGGAAAACTCCTGAGAGAAGAAGGAGCACGCCATTGTGGACATTGTGATTCACATTATCCTGACAACATTGCCTACACTCTGACTGACTGCAGAGTTTGAATGAAACAGTTGTACACAGCTCCTTTGAAAGGAGCAGTGAAAGGGTTCAGGGACCCCGGCACCAATATGTCCAGGTATGTATCTATCCTATGTAATATAGTGAACTTCTACCATGCCACCCTGCATGGAAACAGTGCATACAGTAGGACAGACTGAAAGTGTGTTCATGTACTGTGTTTGATTTCTTTTAGAGATTCATGGAGCTGGAAGCTGTTCAGACCTGAACTCATTTATGTGGACGAGGCAGAATTTAACCAGAACACATCGGTGGGGTGGAGATATCAGTGGGAGAAGAGCCACCATTCATGCATCGAGTCTGAGAGGAGCGAATATCACAATGTGAGCTGGTTTGGTCCTTCACAGATGCCACATTGGTCCCTCTAACACTGAGCTCCTGCTTTTGTTTTTGGATGAACTCTACCAACAACTGGTGCCAGAAGCAGAACAGGAGCAGGGGGACGGAAACATGAGGACATTTGTGACTCCATGAGACAGTGTAGCACTCCACCATCCTCATACCATCACAAACTGGTTTGCAGCCCATCAAAGGATGATGTCCCTTTTCTCAACCACTGAGGAATTTTTTTTCATCCTGGAGATGGTTGGTGTACAATCATCAGCCACATGACCAAATGTCCTCCTGGATGTGATGGATGCTGCTGCAGAGACATTTCAGTGTGTCTGTCTATTTTTAGACATATGGGGTCAAGGCTAATTTTTTTTAGTTAGGAAACAATTTTATGTCCATCCTGAAACAAAACCTTTACTTCAAGATTGTTGCAGACTCCTACATTCCACACAGTATGTAAACATCACTCAGTGTGTACACAGTATGTTGCCAAAATGCACAAATTTGAGAAGCTGTTATGCCTGTTGTTTACCTGGAGAATATTAATAGTTTCTGTAATGCCATCAGCTGCTGAACTGTGACTGATTGATTGATTGTTCCTCTTGAACAGGATCTGTGCTGGTGTTTGGAAAGAATGACTGGATACTGAAGCAGGTTTGCTGTGTTTGAACAGAGTCAGTGTTTGCAGAAAAATCTTTGTTTCATTGTGACATGCAGAGTTTTATTGAGTTGAAGAAAATGTGCTTTTGAACAGGAAATGAAGTACTGGGCTGTTTGTGTGAGGCAGAGGTGCTGGTGTGTTAGTGTGGAGTGTTGGTGAAAACGCTCTTTAGCAGTTATAAAATCTGTAAATAAAACTGAATTAAGTGGAAATGATTTACACAGTAAGCTCTGCTGTGACAGGACACTGCAAGTGGAGGGAGAGCTGGTTACACAAACAGCAGTGTTTGTTATCACAACAACAATGCAAATCTGCAGACAGTTAAAAACTTGCCTGTGTCCATTCAGTTGTACTTAAATTAATTATTAGTCACCTTTCACATGTTCTGAAACTTTTTCATAGAAATAATACTTTTCTTTATTATGAGGTCTTCTGTATTCTCAGTGTTGCCTGGGACTGGGGGGGGGGGGGGGGGGGGGGTTGAGCAAAAGAAATGAGGCAGCAGCCTTTCCTGTGGTTAAACCACAGTGTGTTACTGTCACATTAGCTCAGACCCAGGCATTTTATTACAAACATGTTGGTTTTTGCAAGACTGCAGTCTGTGACGTCAAGGCTTACAACCTGAATTACTGACATAAACTACTCAAATAAAACTGAAAATATGTATTTTTAAACGTGTTTTCTTTTAGGATCATGTTTCTGAGTTAAAACTTCAAACTTCAAACAATGTTCAGCCAAGCAGCCGTGAAGTTTTCCCATGAAAAGCCCTGAAGCACGTCTGTGTCTGCAGCAGAGAATCAGAGAGAAAACGTGAGAACACAGTGAGAAACATCCTGCTGTGGTTTTCCTCTTTTTCCACCGCTGCAGGACTTTGGTTAGACTGATGGCCCAGTGAGCTGTTAATAATGAATTGGTTATTTAGAGGAACAAAGCTAGAAATTAATGGGAGAAATCACTTTCACCTGCTTGCCAAACCATTGTGTTCATAACTGTGTGAGTTTGTTTAAACACAGCTGATGAGTGACAAATGCAGCCTGCAGCTGTTTGTCTCATCTGCAACCTTTAAGAAGAGCAGTTTCTGCACTATCACTGGGTTCACTCTGCACTGGTCAGCTCTCACACAGCTGCTATCAGACAGATGGTTAACTGAGGTTCACTGGACTGATGATCTCCAGTGTCTGATATGAACTTCATTCCTAAAGAAACTTCAGGCTGAGAGGCTAATGTGGAAAATGAATCCTGATAAGGTGTCTGTTTGTAACCTGATCAGAGGACGTGACCAAGTGATAGTGTGTCAAAAACTGGAAGTGACATTATGGGGATTTCCACACAGCACTACTCCTTACTAACACACAGGCAGTGGCTGAGGGCGGGGCACCAATCAACACCACCCAAACATGTGCCTGTCTTACATGCCTCTAAGTACCATAAGCAGAAAAATGTTAAGCAATGATGAAAGGAAAATAAAAATAAAGTGAGAGAGACATGACATTATAGAAAATGTGTGGATGGAGATCTGAAGCAAACTTTCTCTCTTCAGGCCGGTCAGTCTAAAGCTGTCATGGTTGCAGCTGTATGGAGGCCACAGCAGGACCCAATAGAGGACTTGGAGAACAGAGAATGAACTCAAACACTGCACTAAACTAAGAATCAGCCACAAAATCACAGAAACTGAAAGTCCACAACTGATGGCGTCGGGTCACAGGCCCAAGCTCATGTGGTAACTTTCTGAAGATATGAAAACATGTTTGTAAGTGTTGGTTTATGTTTCCAGAAGGATACAGTTTGTAGCTTTCTACACAGCAGCCACACACCACCACCACCACCTCATCATCACAAAGACAACTCTTACATTAGGCTGTGTGACCCTGATCTTACACCCATGCTAAAATCTTACATGTTAGCAACAGCAGTTCATGGACTTTCTAAACCAAGAACTAAGAGATTAAATTGTTGAAGGTTTAAATAAATTCAACGTACAGCATATTAACTCTAACAAGCTGTTGCAGCTGCCTGGGACACATGTGAGGCCTCTTAGGGAAGAGGCTGTTCATGTTAGTCTGAGCCACTCTTAGATGGGCCTAACATCAGTCGTACTAAGTTAGACATGTTGAAAAAGAATCAAAAGATTTCTGTTGAGTTTGCAGTCACGTAGACTAAATAATGACCTGTGTGGATGCACAGTGATGCAAAAACTGAGTCAAAAGAACAGGAAAACATGTGTGACTGACTGCTGCCTGTAAAAAAGGATGCAATTATTTTGCAGCAGCAAAACAAAGAAACCTTTCATAGTGTTTTATTGATAATGGTGCTTTAAACTAAACTTTGCAAACATTTCAATCACACGTTCTTGTGACAAACAGTTTTCCTGATGGCTTAAACGTTCTCAGTACAAAGAGAACCAACTGGCCGTTTACATGATTTAAAATTTTATCAGATGTTTTTTAGGATTTTAGGAAATTAAAGTTCCAGTAGCACTTTCACATTATAGGCACGCAGAGAAGCACAACAGAAATAAACAAGCAAATGAATAAATAAATAAATAATAAACAAGAAAGAAAACAACAAAGACAAAAGGAAGTTATAAAATGTTAAATACATTATGTGCTGTTACACCTGCACATGGTCCAGTATTGCTTTATGCCACACACACACACACACACACACACACACACACACACACCCACCACACACACACACACACACACACACACACACACACAGTTGAAGTGACTTTGTGAGTCACCATGCAGGGCGAGGCCACAGGTTGCTGCGTTCAGAGAGACTCAGTTACTTTTCCCACTTTGTTTTCCTCTGTTGTAGGAACAGGTGTTGCTACGATAAACATGGAGACTCAGGATAATTCACAGCAAAGTTACAGTACAGCAGCTCATCATGTTATACTCTCTGTGTAGATTCTCAGTCATCCAGGTCATAGTATCTCTGGAGCTTGAAAAAAGGCGACTGGACTTCTTTAAGTTCCCTGAAGACGTTTCTCATCCAAAAAGCTTCTTCAGTTCTAAAGAAACTTAAAGCAGTCCTGCCGCTTTTTTCAGGCTCCACAGACTTTACCTCATGTAGTTCAGAATGTAATTCTACAAATTTACTCACTGGTGTTCAATCATGGGTTTCTACGGTCCAAAGGTTTTCAATTAGCGGTTTGTTTTCTGTCCACAGTGACGGCCTAATTAGACGCACCACAAACATAAAAGTCTGAGAAAGAAGAGCAGGAAGGAAAGAAGCAGCTCTCTAAACAGCAAAAAGTGTCACAGTGAGTCCACTTGTATTTTACCCTGCACTGCCGCCTCCTATAATCCACAATCCACGGCTGGACCATGAAGTCAGCACTTCAGTTTCTGCCTGCATTTGAGTTTGATGAATATCAATCACTCACACACAGCCTGCTGTTACAGAGTCATTCTCACACAGTTATCATCTAAATCTGTCTCAATCTTTACAGTCCAGCAGCTTTTCTCTGAAGGGAACTCCACGAGCCCTTATCACAGCAGATCATCTGCCTCCATCTCACCCAGGCTTGAACCTCCTCTGAGGTCTTCCTCTTTTCCTCCTGCCTGGCAGCTCCATCTCCTACATCCTTTGTCCAGTACATCCACCCTCCCTCCTCTGCACATATCCAATCCAGCTCAGCCTCGCCTCTCTGAAACTGAAACTTTCAGTTTGTGCACCTCTGACTATTAAAAAAAATGCCACCTGGAGGTAAACCTGCTGCAGACTTTCTATCGCTCCACAATAGAAATAGAAATGCTGGCTGTACTGCAAGAGACAGAAAGGCCCTGCAGAGTGTTGTTAAAAAGATTGACAAAATAATTGGCTGTCCCCTGCCCTCTTTAGATGACTTGGCAAACTTCTGAGGGTTAAACAGGGCTAGGAAGATCCTGGCGATCCATCCCACCCTAGTCAAGCTCTCTTCAACCTCCTGCCCTCTGGCAGAAGATACGGCTCTGAGAGCCGGACAAATCGGTTCAGAGACATTTCTTTCCCTGGGCTATTACACTTCTAAATAATGCTCTGAATATTAGAAGGTGTAAATAAGTGCAAGTGTGGGGCGGGGGGGAAACAGAGTGTGTAATTTAAAGGGTGGGTTGTGGGGCAGGGTATTCATATGTATGTACCTAGTTATTTGATCTGTTATTTATTTATTTTTATTTTTTTTATTTTTTATTTTTTTAAGACACTAGATAGATTGCTTACATAATTTCGTTGTCACATCACTGCACAATGACAATAAAGGATATTCTATTCTATTCTATTCTATGACAGAGGTCAGACAGCCAAATCATGGAGCCAAGCTGCTGAGAACTGATGATGTATAATGACGTGTGTCAGCCACCAGGATAGCTAAGACTTCAGCTGTGTCCCATTAGTGCAAAAATGTGTCCTATATGCAGAGACAGAGGTTACATCTGATTCTTTAAATACACACACTCTTCCTCACATCAGTGTATTTCCACACTAACACAGGATATTACCGCATGAGCCTGTTATAAACAACATTATCATCATTCATAATATTTTATAATTTATATGGACTGTTAACCTTATTCATTTTTACATCCACAGTTAGATTCTGCTCTGTGATCACCGTACAAGCAAAGTCTGATCATGATTGGTCATTAGCACAAATATAAACCAACAACATCCAGGATAAAAATCCTGTCTCTGTCCTAAAGATGTCCTAAAGTGTTCAGATGCAGTTTTCTATTCACAGAGAAAATTCAGGTTCAAGATGAAGATGATTGCAGCAAAGAGACAAACTGTCAAACAGAAGAAGCCAGAACAGCGAAAACAAAGTCCAATTCAGAGGAATCAGTAAAGCAGCATTATCCTTCATTACAGACACACTCCTGCTTGTTAGATGGTGTTTGATCCCACTAGTTACTCACTTAAACAGTAAAGCTGCAAATCCAGTTAATGATGTGGTTTGAATGAAAGCAGCTTCCTCTGCAGTTACAGCCTGTCACATAAACCACTGAGCTCACATTAGCATGGCCACAGATTAATGTTATGTCATATTTCCTGAATGCTCTCAGTGCAGCAGCTAACATGACAGTCACGTCTCCTGTGTTGTGACACAATGAAACACAACCTGATTAAAGTACTTTCATCCATCTTTTAGTGGCGCTGACCCACTGACTGTGACAGAGAACAGGAAACTGCTCTGTCAGTGTCACTGGGTTAAACCCACGTTTATATGCATATGAATGCAGCTCATTAACCGAGGCCACATTCAGCTGACCGATAATCTCAAGTATTCATGAACTTGACTCCTGAAGTCACAGCAGACATTTATTATCTGCAGAGCTTTTTGTTTGATGGGACCTGATCAGAGAGTTGCAGCTGCACTCTGTAAACTCAGCCTGTTTGCAGGATATGGTAAATGGACTAGTTCTTATAGAGCGCTTTTCTGCTCAGTATGAGCACTCAAAGCACTCACACAACATGTTTACATTTACCCATGCATACAAGCACTTCCATGATTAATTAAGCTAAGTGCTTTAATTATCTAACATTCACACACATTCATACTCCGACAGTTGCGTCGGAGAGCAACATTGGTATGTAGCCAGGAATCGAACCGCTGACCTTCCGATCAGTAGGTGACTGCTCTACATACTGAGCTACAGCCACCCCAGCTTTTCAAAGTGAATGCTTTAAAAAGATGGATCAGACATTATGGGAGATTTTCTGATATGGAATGAGACAAACAGTCGCTGCAGGGAAACACCAGCTCAGCACCAGCCACGCTCCTGCTACACTCGTCCAATGGGATTCATTCACTTGTTCCTACAGAGTGTGGGTGTCCTGATTGTGCTGAATGGGTATGAAAAGTATGAAGATTACACACACAGGCTCACACCCAAAAGTTGAAAGTTAAACAATAACCTGCTCAAAGCAGATTTGGGATTGAAATTGAAAAGTTACAAATGTTAGTTTAACTTCTACAGAGAGAAAGATCATTCACGAGAGGAAAACACTGATCAAACAGCTGCTTCCCAGGAGCAGATGTCCCTGCCAACTGACCCCAAGGTAAGACTGTCCAATTGTCACAGAAACTGCAAAAAAACCCTGAAGAGCTCCATCTCAGACTCCACAGGCCTCAGTTAGCATGTTAAAGGTCAAAGTTCATGACAGCACAATTAGAAACAGATGTTTGTCCATAATGCACTGCAGCACGTTTGGAGGAAACCAAACTCAGCACATCAGCACAAACACCTCAGAGCAGCACGGTGGAGGAGGGCTGAGGATTTGGGCTCCCTGCAGTCACTGAGTGACCTGAACTCCTCTGTACACCAAAGTATTCTAGAGGCACAGGTGAGGCCGTCTGTCCCACATCTACAGGAAAGCTTGGCCAGAACTGGGTCATAAAACAGAACAATGATCTCATATCTGAGGTTGTATTTAAAGCTGACATGGGTAGATGATCATTTGTTATGTCCTGATATGTAAAACTTATTTTTCCCTTCTTTGTGGGGATAAAGATGCCACTGCCAACCTTGAGAATATCACTGACAGATCAGTCTCACTGATCTCCAGGGAGGTCTCCTCTCCAAACCTCCTTGTGACTGAGTTATGAAATGTTAGACATTTTATCCTCAGTATCAATCACACGCTTGACAGTTTTCCAGCCATGCATAGCAGGAATACACCCTGCCTTTCACATGTGGCTGTAGTAGCGTTTCCTTTGAACTGAGCTGGAGAGCTACTTTTTGTTAAGAAATTTTATTTTTAATAACTTTTCCAACTGTTTTAAAATAAAAGCAATGAAATAAATCCTTAAATTCTTACCCTCACTAACCACAACAGATATTCTGACAGGAGCAGCACCTTTAAACTGGGTGTTTCTAATAAACTCAGTTCAAAATCTGATTTGCCTGCCAGCAGTATGAACCAGTATGAGTACAAGGCAGGAGCCTTCAATTCATGATGCAAGGTGGGCTGAAGGAGAAGTTTGTCAGAATGGAGGCTGTTAACCACAGGGAGTGAAGTCTATCCCTGCTGTCATAGGTGAGAGGTTGGATAATTCTCCTTTCCTAAGACTGTTGCTGGTAATCAGAGCTGTAACACACAGATGAGCCACCAAACACAAGTGTTTGTTTAACCCAACAACATCACTGTGGTTCACTGGCTTTAAACCCCAGACTGTACATAAACAAACCCGATTAGCTTACAAGCTTCCACAATTTGATAAAAAACTAAAGTAAAAGTAAACTGGTTTGATTTCTGTTATTAAAGTTATACTCACTCATATTTGTGATCACAATCTTTATTTCAATGAAAAAAAACTAAAACAATAGAAGTTTATCCACATCTGTCCAAATGAAAGCAAAGCAAAAGCACAAAAAAACAAAAATCCAGTGCAGTCTTTGGAAATGTGCAATTTACAGCATCTTTAAATTAAATAATAGTATAAGAAAGGCTGAGTTATGGTCTCTGAAACTCTTGAAGTCAGTCGGGGTTTTGGTTTGATGTTTGAAATGAGGTCATTCCTGTTTGCTTTAGACGGACTTCACAGGTACAACTGCTAAGGTACTGCAAGCTAACCAAAATAGCAGCTACTCGGCTAGCTTGCCTTCTTTGATGTGGGACGGTCTGTCACACGAGTGTATCCCTCTCCTGCTCCTGCTCCAGTTTTCCAGGATCTTCTGGTTTGCATGGTGTGAACCGACCCCGGAAAAACCCTGTGGAGAGGAGGAAACATGACATCCTGCTGGTGACTGCATCACATCTCCTCCTCGCTGAAAGAAGAAGCTTCTTGTAATAATGCACTTCAGTCCAAACTTTAATCCTGTAGTGTTAAAGCTTTGTCTTATGGGTGAGCCTGTCCACCCACAGTCAGTGAGCCGCTGAGCAGACAAACACAACTGAATGTTTCTGAGTTTTTGTTCTGCTGGTTTCTACAGATCCAAACTGCTTACAACGACCATACGAGACAGGAGATGATGGTCTACGTGACTCATAATTTCTCCCACTTTGATGGATGGTTCATTAAGTTCACATTAACAAATTAGACTGGTGACTGAAGTTGATTTCATGGTATTTATGTGGAAAAAACTGTGAAAAACCTTCAAAACAGGATGAAATCTGACTTATTTTACTTTAGTGACACAGACTGAGAATCTGTCAGCTCACATAGTGAGAAAGTCCATCATCCTCTCATTTATAGCAGAGGGGTAAGCCCACCTCTGCACTTCAGTGTAAGACACAACACAGACACGCTGAGGCTCATACTGACCTTTGATTGGCTCACGCTTTATAATCACCAGCACGGTGCAGGCACCAAGACCCAAAAAGAGTCCAACCAGTCCAATGATCCCGAGTGGCTGTGGAGGTCCAGTTGGTGGGTTGGGATCAGGATCTGAACCAGACAGATGATAACAAGCAGTTTTAACAAATATCACTGATGTGTATGTGAGTGTGAGCTGAGATGAAACTCTTGTTCCTAAAGAAGCACAGAGTCAGCCCACAGGCCTCAGCTGCACCCACTGCCTACCACCCAGCTCAGCACCACTAATATCAACCTTATATGGTTCATAATTTATTGTGTGTGGATGGCAAAGAAAGACAACCATTACTGTTACTGTTACTATTGTGCTGGAATTGTTTTTATTGTTTTTGAAATATACAAGAGGGAAGAAGAGCCACAAAAATTTAACGTGAATCTGAATAAATTTACCAATTGCAAATGAAAATCTTAAATAATAAAAACTTAAATAGGAAAACCCAAATACAAACTATTAGTTAATGAAATTAAACAGATAAATTAGACAGTAATTTATCTGAGAGGCCTGCTCATGTTTATGTGGAGGAAATGAGCCCCTGCTTAAAGCTCACCTGTTGGACGCTGATCAGCTGAAGAAGAAGTCTGAGAAGCGTCATCGGCAGATGGATTTTGTGCCGGAGTTGGAGGATATTTGGATGGTGCTCCTGGAATGAGTTGAGTTTATTTTACCAATTTATAGCAAAATCAAATATCTCAGCAACACCCAAAGCACGGCCTTATAGTGTAACAGTGCTGGAAAATAACCACAAAGACCTAAAATGATAATGTGCTTGAAGTAATGCTGTCATCAAAGTCTGTGAAACACAAATTGGGTTTCATAATGACTCACTGTGAGTCACAAATCAATACGGTTTGACCTGAAACTGGAGTACATTTACTCTTTTTTACTCTTTTTTATTATGGCAACAAACAGCCGAGCATCTCATGAACATTATGTGCTGAAATAATTGAAATAGAAAACTTAAAGAAACGCTATTTCCCCTTAGCACGTCACAGGGTCACTGTGGTCAGATATTTGTGACCATATTTACTACTACCATCATCTTCTTGCTGCTCTCTTTCTGTCACACATCACCCCACTCACTCACACCCCACTCACTCCACCCTGCCTGCCCTCCTTCTTCTTCTCTCTGTTGCTTTGGACGGTTGACCCCCGGTATTTAAACTCATTTAATGTGGCTTCATAATGACACTTCTTAACATTCTTAAAATGAATGTTTCTGCATTAGCAGAAAGAGGTTGTTACTGATTAAAAGCACATCTTTCATTGTAGGATTATTGTGTCTATTGTGCGACTCACCCACAACACTCAGGTTAAATGTCTTTGCTGTCCTCTTGCTCCCACTGAAGATCTGGACCTGGTAAAGTCCGCTGTCGTTGGCAATGAGGGATCGAATGGTGAGTGATCCGGTCTTTGTATCCAGCTGGTACTTGTTTGCTGCATTCGTTACCCATTCTCTGTTATCATAGTTGATTAAGACCTTTTGAACATGAGACCAGATAATCTGATATTCATCGTGCAGCTGAGCAGCTCCAGTGATCAGGGTGATGTCCTCTCTAAAATTCCCTGTCAGGGAATTCTGTCCATCAGCATGAACAACTGTCCCTGAGAGAGACAGAGCAGGATAATGAGAATGAAACCCTTGATTTTTCCTCAACCTCCAAACCCTTTGCTTTTAATTCTTTTAGGAGAAACACAACTACACTTGTCACGTTGTCACATTTTTCCTGCCATTAATGGATCTTGTACAATAAGCCAAGTTCACTGAGACAGCATGCAGCTTCAGGGAACACTAACCAGAACAAAAGAGCCCAAATCAAACCCCCATCATGTTTAAGTAGTTTTACAAATCTGCACTGAAACACAAACACACCGGTCTTCCCCGCACTGCGTTCATAACTCAGTCAAAGCCTTTGGGGCTGCATAGTTATAGAGTCAAGTCGCTGTCAGCACTCCAGAGTATAGTTTTAATGTAGCCAGCTCCAATAAATGTTTTTCTGCATGTGTGATAATTGATCTGTTGGTTTCTATTCTCATACTTTAGTAGTGTGAGATTCATAAGTGTAAAAACTCTGGAGCCATGCATATTAGTGTGTAGCTGTATATATGTGACTATTTGCCTGCAGCTGAGTGTGTGTTGCATCACGACGGGCCAGTCGGTGCTTCTCTGCAGTCATCAGAGCCTGTCTGAATTCACCTGCTGTCGTGATTCCTTTGCTGGTTTTCAGACTATGAAAATTGTCACAAAGTATCAGAGGACACGCATGGAGACTGATATGATTTGATACGTATTACTCTCATTTGATCTACTCCCTAAAACAAAACAACAGTACAGGTCTTCTCCACACTGAAGCTTTTTCTCCACTAATCTAATAAACTGAGGTTTTCTGTTTGACTCTGCTTTATACTTTAATTCTTTGATTTTAAACCCACACACTCATGTGTTACTGCTGCTGCCTGATAATAAACCTGCTTATGTGTTCTGCTGGCTGAAAGCTGTGAAAGTTTACATGTGCTTTGTGGTTTTCTTAGCGGCAGAGGCTGTGTGTGAGCTCAGTGGAAGAACGCCGGCATTTACCATCTCACACGGCATGTTACTTCTCACCTGTTAACTCTGTTATAAATTATAAACCCTGCTACTGTGAGGGATATATGCTAAGCTGGTTAAAAGCTGTGTCAAAGTTTACCAAACACCAGTTTCTCTAACATGTAATGAAGAAAAGGTGAGTTACTCACACAGAGCAGCAGACACGAGGAATGCAGAGCAGGACATTTGTAGAGAGAGCAGCAGAGCTCTTCAGACTGTGTGTGAACTGAGGAGTCTGAATGAGTCTCTGCCTGCAGTTCCTTTTTACCCCCCCTCCCCGGTCTCTCTGTCCCCTCCCCTCCCCTCCCCGGTCTCTCTGTCCCCTCCCCTCTCCTGTCTCTCCAACAGGTTTTGAGAGGCAAGTAAAACACACACACCCTCTGCCCCACCAACCTCCACCAAAGACACAGAAAGATCCAGTAAGAGAGCCTTGTTCTTTGCCTTATCTGTATCTCTTTTAAATATTTCTGAGGCACCGCAGTGACACACAGTAACACACAGTGACACACAGTTACAGTTGCCATGTTTATAGTAATGAGAAAACTCATCCCTTTCATTGAGTTCTGTTCAACCCCAAATCTAAAAAATTACATAAATAAAATCCCCCTGAAGTTGCTGAAGAACGGTTAATAAGAAATAAGAATCTGACCTCAGAGTCAGAGGGTGTGGATCTATTTCACACAGCTGTGACAGAACAAGGTAAAAAGATAAGTCCCCTCTGAGCCTCTTTCTCAGCACTGTGAGAGCTCAGTGAGAGGACGATCTGAGTTTAAAGCAGCAGCAGTCAGTTTACCCTCAGACACTGAGAATCTGTGGTTATAAAAAACTTTAGTAATGTTGAATAGTTCAAGGTTTTCAGAGTGTGTAATTGTTGTCCAGATGTTTTCCAGCCTGCTCTGAGCCCCTCTTATGTTGCTTGATGGTGGAGGAAACAAGCTGATCTGGTCTAAAGGCCAATTATGCTGTATACTCTGATTTCTCTTCACATTTTCTTCCCTTTAAGATTTCCAATCACTTCTTATTCTGTCCTTCACTCATCAACAACCTCAACTCAACTCAACTCAGATATACTTTATTTTCCCCACGGGGAAATTTGTCTTGGACATCGTACACAAAGCAAGCTGCTAAAATAATGCAGTATAGCAATAAAAATCATGTCAACCTGTCAACCTGCTGTTTAGAGACTTTTTTGGGATGCTGTGTAAAAATGAAATGCAATGATTGGCAAATCTCATAAATGGAGATTTGACTCAAACATTTCAAAAGTCATTTTAAATTTGCAGGCAGTGACGTGTGACTCTCTCTGTGCTTCTGACGTCTGCAGACAGGACTTTCCACCTGTCAGTGAGTGCTGTACAGTAACAGTGTGCTACAGTGTGCTACAGTGTGGCACTACAATAGTTCAGGTAATGTTCCCTCCTTCATTCCAGCTCCATAGGGGAGGAATTTTGGCAGAAGTCAACTGTTTGGGATGATTAAGTCTTACAGTTTGCATTATTAATGACATGGAATTTAAATTTAAAATTACAGGCTGCTCAGTGTGAACCACAGCCTAATGATGTCTTCAGTTAGGTACAATTACAGCATTATAAAAAAGACTTTATTAAATTAGAATCAGTCACAGAAACATTTCCATGTTTTTTCATCACATGCACAAGGCTCCAGGTTCAGTGACAGAGCTTTAAGCTAAAATCCACACGAGCTTTGTGTCTTCAGCAAATAATAAGTAAGAAGAAGAACACAACAGAGTGAGCAGTTTGCTATTGTTAAGAAATAAAGTCTGACTGATGTGAATGTTTCAGAATGTCTCACCCCAGTGAAAAACAGAAGCTCATTTTCACAGCCTGCATTAGTTCATAATTTTTTATGCAGCTATTTATAGCAAAAGGACGAGGAAAGAGAGAGAGCAGAGGGGCAGCAGGAAGTAGAGGGCTGGATTAAACTGGGGACGCATGCAGTCGCTGTATGTGAGGCAGACTGTGGACTTCTGGGCGTGTCACCAGATTATGTGCAGTTTCTTTGTCCCCGAAAGGAAAATGATTCAGCATAAATGTTCAACAGAAAAGTTTCATCAAATGTTTCATTAACCACCCTCAGCTGTAGGCACCAGATGGTTCAGCTGAGACTTAAATGTCAGATTGATCTAATGCACTGAAACCTCCGTTTACATCATCCAAAATATGAGGAATTAATAATACAAACGATGAGCCTAACTCATCAAAACAGGACAAACACATCGAGACCTGGACTGTTTCATTCTTTGTAAGGTCACATCCTACACACATCAGCCAGTGTGTCTTTGTGTGTTTTTGCTGTTAGTACCTTTTAGAGCATTTTAATGGATTATCAGACCATCCCGGAAGTTTGTTTCGGATTTGGTGACTGGAATTCTTGTATTATATTAGTCTTTCACTCAGAAACTGTTCATGTGTTGGAGTTTATGGATCCAGCCTGTTATCCAAGCTCGCTAGCATTAGCTGATAAAATAGCACTCCACCTTTTCATCCATACAGTAACACAAGGAAGATGGAGGAGGCCAAAACAGCAACATTAAAGAAATGTAGAATCTAAAAGCAGCTACATCCATGTTTTCTGTCTGTGGAGTCCAGCATGTCTGCTGGCTGGAGAAAATGAAGTTGGAACAATCATTTACTGAGGGGGGGGTGAAGGTATCTGACTCTGATGCATCCAGTGCATCCATAAATCTGTGTCAACAACGTTAAATAAAAGCACCATAATCGTCAGAGTCTCAAGAGAAACAATAAGTAATCCAGTAACAGCTGTCACCCTGAGACCAAGTACACTATCCTGTTTGCACTGTGACAAATCAGCTTCAACTCCAAGACTTTATCTGCCATTTGTACTCACACGCAAGGTTTGGGTCCACAGGAGATCTTGTGCAGAGCTTTCGAGTAGGAGTGTAAAATAAAAATACAATAAAATATAATAAAATACAAAATATATAGAATAAAATAAGTAAATATTTACATAAATATATATACACACATATACAAAAAAATAAAAACAGTTACTTAAGTTGGAAGATTGATGGATACTGAACAGCAGTTATTCCACACTGTTACAAACAACACAGTGTAAACTGCACTGTAGATCAGACAGATATTGCACCAACAAGTGCTATTTGAATAAATACAATGCTGAACATCAGGTTTTAGCTGTGTGACAAACACTGCACAGTGGATTATGGTTGTGAACAGTCCTTTACTCTGCCATCAGTCTGACTGTGGCAGGGAAGAAGCTTTTACAGAATCGAGTCCTGTGTGTGATGATGCTGTCTGCTCTACTTTTACTCAGGCTGCATGTTGTGTGTTTGGGCCTGAGGAGGAAGTAGGCAGATTGGTATGGGTCTGTGATTATGTGCTGTGCCCTCTTTTTGCATCGTTGTATTTTTGCAATCGTGGAGTGTAATCTCATTTTTGTTGAGCTGTTGTGTCAGTGAAGGCAAGTCTAGCCTGTTAGCATCTTTTCCTCTGTGGGTGCATACAGACAAACTGCTCCCTTCACCTAAACCAAGAGGCTCCTGCAAAGTCACTTTGATTTAAACAACAGATCAGAACAACTTCCTCATCAGGTTCCTGTTGGTTATTTCATTCACTCCTCTGAGAAAGTCTCTCTTCCCTGACATAAACCTTATTTGGACATTGGCTGTTTCCGCTGCTCTCTCCTGTCTTCACTTTTGAGGAAATACACACTTCTTATGACTTCTAGTTCCAAGTTCCTGTCTTTACAATCAAACAAAATACAAACGGTTGAATTTTAGAGTCAACTGTCATTTTTAGCTGCTTCTGTAATAATCACGTTTCCTTTTTAAAACTCACTGATGTGATTTTGTGATTTGATAAGTAACAGCCTCAGAAGTTGTATGACATTAAATCACTTTGGCTCCTCATCTTCTATTCTAATAAACTAATGTGGAGATTAGACCAGGTCTCTGGCCCCAACATTAGCCAGATCATCTGGTTAAAAGAGAAAAGCATCCCACTGTTCTGACTTGTAACAAGTCCTGTTGTGAAGGGCAACTGTCACCAAGAACCATCAAGAACCATCAAGAACCATCAAGAACCATCACTAAATTCAATCCAGTTTATTTTCTCGAGGACTTAGAAACAGTTCTCTGATCTGCTGTCACTTCCTGTTTATTCAGGTATTCCAGTTCCACTCTCCTAGACTTCTAACCAGTACAAAGTAAAGCACATCCCTCCTGCTGGAGCTGGCTCTCCAAACTCTGCTCCCTCCTCCCCCAACACTTCCATTGTCTGTATAGTTCTTCCAGTTCCCTGAACCCCCCCCATCCTCAGCTGAGTAACTAAGGTGTGTCCACCCACTGTGACTGAAGGCAAAAGTCCTCAGAATGTTGATTAATGGACATTCATTCATTAATATTTTTACATTCTAACATGTTGGCCTGTTGGTTGTTTAAGGGGCTAAAGAGAAATAAGACTCTGCTGTGTTAAACAGAGGGACTCCACAGTGTTGTTGTTTACACATCCACAGTTCGATACTGGGAGGAAACTAAATTCCTTTGGGATTATGTCAGGAATGGCATCTGAGGTGAAAATGTACCAGCTTCCTGCCGTGGTGCTCCTTTGTCAATAAGGGAGCAAAATCTGTTTACATGCAGCTTACATGCACCTCCAATCCCTCCATCATTCTTCACCTGCTTTGCATAGAAGTAACTTCCACAGCATGGAAACAGAATGGTTCCCTGTTAGGATCTGTGCCAGAGGAAGGGAAGCTTACACCAGATTTGTTTGGCTCGCTCAAGCATGATGACATCTAAACACTGTTTAAACCTTAAAGCAGTGAGGACTTTGCTGAGATTACTGGGAATGCTGCACTTGTGTCTGATGGCAACAACTCACACACACTTCATTAAAAACCAGCTGGATTCTACAAGACTGTATCTGTCTGTGCATGACACCCAGACTGACAAAAACCTGCCAAAACTGGCAACACAGAGATATATTTTAAACAGGTTTTGTGCCCTGTTGTGTTTATAAAAGCTCTAATAGGGGATTCGTATGGCAAACTAAGCTGAACTGTATTTACAGTTCTAGATAAAGTGAAATGAATTTAATCCTGGCAGAAAGAGAAATTTTCTGGCACTGAGACGCAGTCATGTGTGTATCTGTAGCCGCCATAGTTTCCCGCGTTTTCATTTTCCCAGATTCCTTCAATCCTTTTAAACAGTTTAAAGCCACCTGATCAGGATACTGCTGTAGAGGAATCATGATCAGATTATGATGATAAGAATTTCATAGACTTTATCTGTCAATAAAGAATCAGTTATTCATCATTATGCTGCACATTGTGCCTCTGATTATACAGAAAGGGCAGGAGGTTGGTATGAAAAGTATGAAGATTACACCCACAGGCCCATAATCACACAGTAACCTGTTTAACGTGATGTTTGGACTGAAACGATTTAAAGTTTCAGATGTTAGTTTAGTTTTTGTGTGTAACATTTATTCCTTTCAGGGATCATTCTCTAATCCAGCAGTCAGAGAGCAGCCGTCACTGTGAGGCCGTTAAACACTCTGTAAGCATCAGTGACGTGTTGACAAACGTAAAGTCTCCTTCAACACATTTAAAGTGCACAGAGTCACTGTTTTCAGTTAGATTAATAAGAGCATCAGCGTCATCTGCTGATTCAAAGAGATTGTATATTTTATGAAAGTCAGAACTCACAGTCCTGCGCTCTGCTGCATCAAAGGTTATGTAATCAGCAGAGCAGAAGAAGACACTGATGAGGTCACTAATTAGACAAATCATGGTCCAATCAGAAACTGTGGATAATGTCATTACCTCTGACAGGTGCTGTACTTAAACACGATTGTACCAAACTATATCCGAGTTCGCCTTTGGCATAAAAACACAAGACTTTCAATACAGCTTTAATTGTTGCTCATTAAAAGGAAACTGTTCCACAAACTGAAGGCAAACACCTTCATCAGCCTTCAAATAAATCTTTGGGTGTGTTCAGCTCGATGCTCAGAGGTCAGTGGCATTCCATTATAATTGGATAAGAGGTAACAGGAAAGGGGACTCTCACTCTGAGTCCTTTAAAACTATCATGAAGTAACAGCGTCACATTAACTACAGGCCAAGCATTCAGCCAAACTGCTGAGTCATACAGAAATGCTCTGAACTGTAGATTGTTTAGAGGCAGAATTCCTCTTAGTTTATAAACGGGGACAATCAGACATGTTGTGAGACTGGAAACAACGTTTGAGTCAAGTAAAATACACCATATAAAATATGGGACAGAACTAAAGAGCAACAGAAAGCATGCTCATGAGAAACTAACTGAAAATAAGAGTTGCTAAAGTTTGCTTGGTTGTAAACAGTTTGTGTCTCTGTGAGCATCGACAGGCCTCCCAGTCATCAAGAAACTCTCCACACAGGGGTGACAGTAAATCATTTAAATGCAGCGTTCAGGGTTTAACAGCTGTCATATTAGAACAAACGTATTCACATCAGGAGCGTGTCAGTACACACAAACAAGCTGCTTCCATCAGGCTGTGCGGCCCTGATCTTGCAGTGATACGATCTCTTTCATGGACATTTTGCTCAGATATAAAAGCCGCTATGAGTCAACGAACCCTTTAAAGTAGCCTGTGAGCCCAGTGCTGTGCACCATAACTCAAACGCTGAGATGACAGACCTGCTTTGGCCTTAAAACCAGCCACATTTGTTCATACTTTTAACATTCAGCATGCTCACTGAGGCCTGTAGAGGTTTGTCTTTTTTTCATATTTTACAAATCTGAGTTAATTGCAGCCCCCTCTCCCCCTGCACCTGCTCAGCTCACGCCTGGTCCTCTGGGAGCTCACAGAGCCTTCACTGTCCACAGACCCTTTCCACTGCTGCCTGAGGCCTTCTTTCTCTGCGCTTGTGTTTCTCCCTCTCTGTCTGTCTCAAAGTCTGTCTCGTGCTTTATGCTGTGCTATTTATATTTGCCTCTCTTAGGTACTCCAGAGACTCCCAAACTCTCACTGTGGTGTTTTATTTTTCCCCTATGCAAATAAGTTTTGAGTGAAAGCATATTCTCCTGTTAGTCGCCTAAAGAGAGAAACATGTGACTCTTACAGAAGATTGTAGAACTAAGATCAACACGAGCTGTTTGCCTTCACAAATCCGGTCAGTAGATGATGGAGTCAGTTTGCACCTGATGTCCCGACTACTTTGGATAATTTGCTCCACCCAAATTAAATATTATCAGCATAATAATAATTTTTTAAAAAGATGCAATTCTTATTTACAGTTTGTCTGACCAATATATAATCATTAAAGCTACCCTACCCTCCAAAGAAATCTCCCTGATTCAATTTTCCTTGTTTATTTGCCAATTAATTTTGGGACCCAGACATATCTACATCAGATAGCACTTGTTTCTCTAACATTAACATTAACACCGTCCTTCCTCTGGTGAGCCAGCACTTTTTTTCACACATGCAGTTGGTACAGAGGAAGCACTGCTGGGGTCATTTCCTATCTGTAGTGTATTCTGGGGTGAGACGCCGGGGCTGTGCCCCCGGTCACAGCAATTGTGTCTTTTGAATGTAACTTTCACACTGTGAAGAACTTCAAATACAAACATCTAAACCTTTCCCATAAGTCACATGATATGAGTAATGTTTCCATTACAGGTTCTTAAACAGCCCCCGATGAGACACAGCAGCCGTGTTTGCAGCTCTAAAGACTCACAGTTGTTCAGCTTGCAGCTACAATATTAGGCATGTATATTATATATATATATATATATATATATATATATATATATATATATGGCTTTATGTCCTTAAACCTCCAAGACTTTGTCCATAATTTAACATGTGCAACAGCCAAAATCTGCTTCCTGCTTCATTCCAATAAACACATAAATATGACAAAGAACTAAACAACAGCAACACAACAGGAAACAACCAGACAGAAATAATAAAAACAAACAGTGAAGAAATGATCAATGACGATAGAAGGACAACAGAAAAAGCTGGTGGCAAAGACGGGGTCTCCACAGCAGTGTGAGAATGACATCGTTTGGTTTGTATAGAAACGTCTGCTGTTTGTAAAATGTTGCACTGACAGAAAGTAATGTTGTTAGTAGATGAAGAGTTTAGTGTTTTCCTTTGTGGTTCATAATATTGCCAGTGAGCATCGACTCGCGTGGCTTTTAGGACACGCTACAGTTTGTGGCTTCGTGTAAACTCGCAGCACCCACTCAGCTCACCCTCACCATGAGGAAAATGTCGTCTTGCCGTAGTCATGTGACAAAGACTCTGACTTTGTCCTGTTGCTGTCAGATATGGAGCCAGGATGCTGTGTTTGTTTCTTGTGGTCTTACAGGCTCAGCGACCAAGTTTGTTAAACTAAAATTAACACAAGCTGCCTTAAAAACCTGATCAATAAGTAGAGGAAGAACACAGGGGAGCAAATGATTTGCAAATGAATGCAGAGATGAATGCAGAGATGAGGTTCAGGAGCTTTCTCTGCAAACAACCACACATACCAGTAAGACCAGGGAGACTGTCTCTGACTGCAGGAGGCCGTAGGGGGCTGGCTGAGAGGCTCCCTGTTTTACATTCTTGGCTCTCTGTTGGTTTGCCAACATGACAGCAGTGGTTTTTAAAAAAGGGCCCACAGAGACCACATAGAGTGTTGCTATGAAATCACAGAGGAGAAGCTGTTACAACTCTGCCACTGAGAGACATACCCCATCATAGGGTGGCACATTATGGTGCTCATTTGGTTTCTTTTTGTCACCAAAGCCCGTAAGTGAGGAAACAAGCTCCAGTCCCAGCCTCCACACCACCCCCTCGGCCCCCTTGTGGGGCTGCTGGTTGTGGGGCTGCTGGTTGTGGGGCTGCTGGTTGTGGGGCTGCTGGTTGTGGGTGTTTTGTTTTTTTTTGTGACACTTCCCTCTTCCTAAAACCTCCTCTGGCAGGATTCTTGGAGCTTTTACATGTTTATTGAATTCTTTTGACTTTAGGATGAGGTGCAACGAATGCGCTGAAACCTCAGCTTAACCCAGACTGTAGAGAGAAAAACACACAAGCAATAACCTAAAAACCCAAACAGCACCTATCAGACCCAAGCTGTTACACTATTTTCATATCAGTTTTTTTTCTATACACACACCAAATGTTTGCTTGTTGTTGAGTGGAGGTGACTGTTATTATGGCTTGTTGTGTGGTACAGACCATTCCTGAACTTTGGGTTTCAGATTCAGTGAATGAAATTCTGCTATTTTATGAGTCTGTCATCCTGCACTAATTAGATCATTTGTGTGTTGTGCACTGCACACATACAGTAGTGAATGCAGCTTGCAGACCAAGCCAGTGTAAGCTGATGAGTTAGTGCTCCACCCTCACATCCATAAAAGGTCACCTTGGGCTCTAAAAAGAAGCTGCTTTAACTGCATGTGTGGCACCAATGAGGCCCCTGAAGCAATCACTTCCTGTTTGGCAGAACAACAGCTGTCTCACACTCATGCGTCCATTTCACACTCCTTTTTATAAAGCAGCCATCTTCATTATTCTGGATGAGTCTGAAAATCTGAGCATCCAAGTAAAAGAGATCATAATCATCACAGTCCCAAGAGAAACAAGTAGTCCACAGCAAGCCCTCGTTCTCGAACAGAGAAGGTTATCCTGTTTGTACTGTGACATAACTGTAGCTTCATAGTGTAGTATGCATTTGCCTTGCAAGGGAAAGGCCCCTCCTTCAAATGTAGGTGCAGAGAAATCCGCTTTGGGATTGTGTCAGGAATGCATCCAGTGTACAAATCTGCCAAATCCAACATGCAGAGCGACCTGCTGTGCACGCTCTCTCAAAACCTCTGAAGTACCACAAACACCTCTCACTGTCAGGTCACCCACAATCCTCACCTCTCTCAAGAAGACAAGCACAGCAACCGATACAAACTCCAGTCAACACAACCCCACAAGGCAGTCATATCACTGCAGGGGAAAAAACCTGACAAACTCTCAAAGAGAACTTTGTTCTTCTCCTTATTTACACCTGTTCAGGTAAACTGGTCACACAGATTCATTCAGTGCTGTCCTGCTCAAAGGCAAACACTCCGGGTCTGTTCAGTCATCAAATAACTACAGGAAATGGAAATCAGGAACACCGACATCAGCTTGGTTATTAAAGTGATATTGACTAATAGATGATAAATACCCACAGCTGGGGATTAAATATCCACTCTGCTACCAGTGAAACACTCGTCTCATCAGCATCTCTTGTAGTTTTTAAATCTGGATCAGTGTGAAAGTTTTACAAGTCAAATGCTTTTCTTGAATGGAAGCACAGGCAGTGCTGGGCTTTTCTTTGGTTACACTTTGTTTGGCCTCTCAGGGCCACCATACAAAAGATCTAAGAACCATTTACAAAAATCAGAAATCATGCAAAGCAGCTCCCATCAAGATCACATCCCTGAGATCAAATGTTTTTTTTTGTTTTGAACCTTGATTTTACCGGGTAAGATGTTTTTGAGCCAGTTCTCATTTACAAACATGACCTGGCTGCAGCTTTTTAAACTTTGTGTAATTCTTCAGCTCTGGGTGTCCCACCTGAATCTGAACCTGCTGGAATATTTAAAAGATAAAAGCTTTAAGAAGAGAAATGCAAATCAAAGACTTTGTTTTACACAACAAGTTAAAGCTGTCAGCTATTGAAACTACAACCTTCAGATGAAATATGAATAACCTGCTACAGTCAGCTACTGTCAGCCAGGTGAAGGCAAACCAAGGATGTTAATGGTGCGTGTGTGTGTGTGTGTGTGTGTGTGTGTGTGTGTGTGTGTGTGTGTGTGTGTGTGTGTGTGTGTGTGTGTGTGTGTGTGTGTGTGTGTGTGTGTGTTTGCTTCCTTTTCACCTCGTACATGAAGTTTGTGGGCTTTGATGCAACAGAGGGGATGTTTGCTCTCTGAAGTTTTCTTATCACTGCCTTAAAAACTGCCTTAAAACTGCCCTGATGTAATAATTTGGGTGGTTCACCTTCTCTCTCCTGTATTCACCAAAGACGTAAAACACTTCCTGTTACTTCTCGTACCAAATTCCCTTCAGTTTCCCATCTTCACCAGCTAACTCTGAGTGTGTCCACCTGCAGCAGCTGAAGGCAAATATCCTGAGAATCTTGACTAACTGGTTTTTGATATCTCACCATCAGAATTTATTGGCATATTTCAGTGTCACACAATGTGAATCTGTACCTCTGTGAATGCAGTTAATGATGAGCTTTGAATGAAAGCAGCATCCACAGCACACAAATCCTCAGTCAGGATTCAGGTCAGAGGGGAAGATTTAACTCCTCTGTTCTGTGGCTTGAATTTCACAATTTCCTCTGTGAAATTCAGATTTGTTAGAACAACATACACATTATACCTTTTTACAGCATTAAGCTGTTTCCTGATCACATGCTTCTTAACAGCACTGAGGAGCAGGATGGGCAGTGGGGAAATTACCAAAAATAGTCACTTGCCCTGTAAATGGCTAACAAGGCTAACAGGTTCATATGGAAGAAATGATGCTCTGCAGTGACAGATAAGAACATTACAATAGAAACACACATTTTTACTCACCGGCATTTCACACTTAGAATGCAAGTGGCAGCATCTGCCCCCCCCTCAGACTTTCCCACTCAAATCAAAAGTTATTCTTTTATATGAAAAATATGACATTTATATTCACATGGTCCCACAAAGTCATACACTAAAATAACTTGTGTGAAGCAGTCTTTAGACTATTTAATGTGTTGAATGTTAGTTTTGGTGTATTCTACACTTATTGCTGTGGCACACACACTCAGTGCACTGCGGGCTCGAAGGACCAGAACTGTTTCTAACTGGATGTGAGAGCGACTGCATCCTGCAGAAACCATCGTATAGCTGCTGCATGTGGGAGAGAAACAAGCACTGAATATCTGAATGTGTCCTGGAGACCCCTCAGGCTGTTTGTGCTGTTTAAAAACTGCCGGCTGACATTTTGATGAGGCCGCCCTCACTGACAGAGACAGACTCACATCACTCTGACTAAAAAGGACACACCAGCTTCAGTTTCATCAGGTTTGGTAGAAAGCTCATCAGATATTATTTATTCCTCAGCCAAAATGCACCACCCAGAAACAACAAAGCTGTTGAGGAAAGCCAACAGGTGACATAATGAGGATGCATGGGGTTAGGATGATTTTATGTCAAGTTTTGCATGCTTTTGTTTTTTGTGTGATATGGGCCACGCCCATGTGGGAGTGGAGGTCCCACTCTAGTCCAGCTGCCAGGCATTTGGAGTCTAGTGCTGGAATTAAGTGACTGGTGTGGGTTTGGGGCCTGCTATAAAGGAAGAAGAGAGGAGGCGTGCTGTGTGTGGGAGAGACAGGAAGTAAGGGGGCATGAGCACAGGAGTGGCTGCGCAAAACGGAGTTGGATTGGAAATCTGAGTTAAGGAAAACATCTTTTTTTAAGGAAGCTCATCTTTTACCTGACCTGGTTGATTTTAAGTCTTTTAAAAAGGGGTTTAGTTTTATTGAGAAGAAGATTCATCTCAATAAAAGTGTGTTTGGAGTTTTTTTTAACAAAGAACAGGACTGGGAACTGCTAAGGAGTGCCTGCATGTAAAGGGAGCTGCAGGAGGGAAAGGTCCACTGTGCCATTAGGAGGTGGCCACCCTGATGAAAGCACTCAAGACTGGAGAGGATAAGACTGAGCTGCAGTCCCAGGATTTCATGTGGAACCCCACTCTCCACTAACGCAAGGCTTTTGAAGATAACCCTGGTGGTGGTGTTCTTGGGCCCTGAATTCCAGGCCAGGATTATACTCCCAGCACAGCATCACACTTTGAAAAGAATAAATTATTGTGAAACTTATTTCCAGCGTGAGAGTGTTGGTGTTTTTTTGCTGGTCACTCCTTGAACCCATTCCTTATTTGGGGCAGATTTGCCCACTTTTTCACAATAATGCCAGTGTTTTGGACAGCATGTGAATGTAAATACAGACCATTACATTAAAAATAGAAAACACATCTTTGTTTTAACTGTGATATCAAAAGTTTGGGGTAATTGTTTCAGAAAATCATTGAATATTACTGCATGCACTGAAAACCCAGATAAGTTGAATCTACTTTAAAAAAAACAAGGTAACTTGTTGCCTTAAATTTTTAAGTAATGAAACAGTTGAATAAGTGCAGGAGATTATATTCAGTGTACTTGAGGCCCTTTTGGAATGAAATGGAAGATCTAAGTTGAATGGACTAATAACAGAGTTTCAGTAACTGAAGATACTTAGTTTAAGCAATCACCAAAGTAAGCACTACTGCATTATCAGTTGAACTCAACTGTATGATCTAATTGACCAAACTTATCTTTTATAGTTAGTGAAAAATTAAAATGGGGGGTGTCACCAGCCTGCTGCTGTGGAATCAAACCCAGGTTATTTGATAGTTAATCTAGCTATGAGGCAGCAGTACTAACCACTACACCACCGTACTGGTCAGCAACAAAAATATTCTTTACAATGTTGAACTGTGTCTGTTTAAATTTGGTAAATAAACAAACATGATAAAACTCAGCCCTGCTGAACACTGGTACATTAACATTTACAAATTACATTTGTCCATAGAACAATAAAAAAACTGTACAAGTAGAGAACCAGAGGGAGAACAAAAACCAACTATTTTATAGTACACACAGTCAAGGTGGAATTGAACCCAGACCTTCTAGATATCTTTCTAGCTGTGAGACAGCTCTGCTAACCACCACATCACCGTGGTGCTTCATATTAATCCAGTCTGTTTAAACCGGTATAAACTAGATTTTTATTAAGTTGTTTGAACTCAAACACATAATTACAATAAGATAGACCATCAACAAGTACAGTCTACTCAGCATTAACAAGTAATGTTCACATTCTAGGTAAATTTAAGTAATATGAACTCAGTATTTTTAAGTGGAATCAAAATCTGGGTTTACAGTGTGGAAACGTTCCTCTCCAAAATCATTCACAGCTGATCGCTCAAAATGGTTCAGCTGACGAGAACAAGAGCAGATATTTTGTACAGGAAGTTTCATTAATAAAATAAATCAATGAATATCATGTTATCAGGTATTCAGCTTTACCTGTGGCACAAAGACACACGTCATGCTGTCACTGCATTTTCAGTGCAGCGGCCTGCTAAAGCCTCTGAGTATGACTGTGTGTGTTTGCTGAAGTGTGGATTCAAACATCAAAATGAGAAACCAGATTATGGCTCGTTTTTTCCGTTGGTGCCATTTGGTGTTTGCTGATTCTGTTTAGTTCAGCATGTTGCAGGTCCAGACCACAGCTACAACTGGCTGGGCTAAAATTTATGAAGAACCTGAAATGACTTGAAAAGCAGGCAAAACTGAAATTTACTAAGAGCCAGATTTGGCCCATGGGCCTTGATTTTGACAGTTTCCACACAGGAAGTCTGACCCTGTGATTCAAAGCAGCAGCGTCTACAGCAGAAGTGCTGTTGCTGCTCCTTCCTGCAAAGCTGGAAGGGCACTCAGTACAGCACATGTCTCCCCCACCAGGTGCTGTGCAGATACAACACTGCAATAGAGCACCCAATGCTGCCTTAGTCAGTCATCAATCACTTAATCAACATGACTAGAAATGTATTTTATTGGTGTTTAAAAACTTATTTTAAATTTTCATTTCAGATAATTGCACATATAGTCTGGATATGTTTAAATACACTTCATCCAGTTTATGTAGCCTAAGAAAAGAGCAAACATTTGCTGAGATATGGTGAGTGGACTAGTTCATATACAGAGCTTTTCTGCTCTAGCTGTGCACTCAAAGTGTTTTATGTAAAACATCTGGATTCATCCATTCATACAAGCACTTCTTGTATGTAACATACACACATTCATACTCCCACGGTTGCATCGGAGAGCAGCTTGAGGTTCAGTGTCTTGCCCAAAGATACTCTGACATGCAAAATGGTGGGTTGGTAGTTCAATTCCTGAACCACCAACCTTTTGATTAGTCCATGACATGCTCTACCTCCTGAGCCACAGCCACCACGTATGAGTTGTATATGTGTGTGATTTTTGTGTAGGGGTTGTAGTTCACGTTACATTATTATGAGAATTTTAATGTAAAATATAAAAAAGAGACAGTGAATTATGAACAGCAGTTGTTTATACATCCATCCATTCGCTCGTCCTGTTCAGAGTCGTGGGGGGGCTGGAGCCTATCCCAGCTATCATAGGGCGAGAGGCGGGGTACACCCTGAACAGGTCGCCAGCCTGTCGCAGGGCCAACACAGAGAGACAACCTTTCACACTCACCTTCACACCTATGGGTGATTTAGTGTAGCCAGTAAACCCAGTAAGTGCATGTCTTTGTGTGGGAGGAAACCCACGCAAGCACGGGGAGAACATGCAAACTCCACACAGACAGAGTGAGAGGCCTGGGCCAAGGTGGTATCGAACCCAGACCTTTCAGATGTTATTGGGACTGTGAGGCAGCAGTGCTAACCATGCGCCACCGTGCAGTTCCCTGATTGTTTATACATGAGCACCAAATTTAAAGAGAGTAGATGAAAAATAGATCATATTAATGTAAAATTTTTGCCAATGTTGGGAGAGAAGTTTTTAATTTTTATGTATTTTTGGTGATCTTGACCTTTGACCTTGAAAATGAAATCATATGATCTTGGGCCCATAAGGAATATCTCCACAACATTTCATCAATATTGGTTCAAAACCTTTTGAGTTGTATTGCTGACAAACAAACAAACGCACACACAGTGATGAAAACACAACCTCCCTCCACCTACTGGTGGGAGAAGCAAAAAAGACATTTTGACATACTTTATTATTTTGGTTAAATTCCAGGTATAACAATGCTGCATGTGTTAGTGTCACTGTAACTAGACTGATAAAGAAATACAGTATATGAATTGTGTGGTATTTCAATTCAGTTCAATTCAATTTTATTTATATAGCATTAAATTAAACAGTCACCTCAAGGTAAAGACCCTACAGAGGAAACCTGACAATCAAAACAACACTGTATGAGCAGCACTTGGCAACAGTGGGGAGAAAAAACTCCCTCCTGACAGGAAGAAACCTCCAGCAGAGCCAGGCTCAGGGAGGGGCAGCCATCTGCTGCCACTGGATTGGGGGGGGCTTATCCATCATTAGCCAATCTTTGTTCCCAAATCATAAATCTGAAGAATCAGTTCCAAGGCTCTCTTACCTTTTCTGCTACCCCACAATAGTCTTGTCAGCCCCACCCTCCAGCCAACCACAAACCATCCCCTGTGTTTCCATGGCTGCCTGTGGCCTAGTTTCTCCTCTCCTCTTGGTGGCGCTGTCACTTGGTGTTGGCTCTCACTGCGGTATTGTATCACTTCCTGTTCCTGTTTCGGAGCACAGTGTTTTGCTGTCTGTTAGCTGTTATATCTGTATAACTCGATTTATCTGGATAATAACATATTTTAGTGTAATCTTCACCTACTTTAAATAGCATACTCTTTGCTGAATCACCTGTATTCACATTACTCACTTTATTTGTTTTTAGAAATTCGCTAGCTTAGCTCAGCTAGTAGCTTAGCCCTTAGCCGACTCACTACCAGCATGGCTTCTTCTCCTGTCTCTCCTGCACTTTCCTGCTCTGGGTGTCACATGTTTAGTTACTCCTCGGCCTCCTTTAGCAGTAACGGTACTTGTAATAAATGTAGTCTGTTTGTAGCTCTGGAGGCCAGGCTTTCTGAACTGGAGACTCGGCTCCGCACCCTGGAAAATCCTACATCTAGCCAGGCCCCTGTAGCGGGTGCGGACCATGGTAGCTTAGCCGCCGTTAGCTCCCCCCCAGCAGATCCCGAGCAGCAGGGAAAACAGGCCAGCTGGGTGACGGTGAGGAGGAAGCGTAGTCCTAAGCAGAAGCCCCGGGTACACCACCAACCTGTTCACGTCTCTAACCGTTTTTCTCCACTCGGCGACACACCCGCCGAGGAACAAACTCTGGTTATTGGTGACTCTGTTTTGAGAAACGTGAAGCTAGAGACACCGGCGACCATAGTCAAATGTCTTCCAGGGGCCAGAGCAGGCGACATTCATGGAAATTTGAAACTGCTGGCTAAGGCTAATCGTAGATTTGGTAAGATCGTTATTCACGTCGGCAGTAATGACACCCGGTTACGCCAATCGGAGGTCACTAAAATTAATATTGACTCGGTGTGTAACTTTGCAAAAACGATGTCGGACTCTGTAGTTTTCTCTGGGCCCCTCCCCAATCAGACCAGGAGCCACATGTTTAGCCGCATGTTCTCCTTGAATCGCTGGCTGTCTGAGTGGTGTCCAAAAAACGACGTGGGCTTCATAGATAATTGGCAAAGTTTCTGGGGAAAACCTGGTCTTGTTAGGAGAGACGGCATCCATCCCACTTTGGATGGAGCAGCTCTCATTTCTAGAAATCTGGCCAAATTTATTAACCCTCCTAAAAACTGACTACCCAGGGTTGAGACCAGGAAGCAGAGTTGCAGTCTTACACGCCTCTCTGCAGCTTCTCTCCTCCTGCCATCCCCCAAAACCCCATCCCCATAGAGTCGGTGCCTGCTCCCAGACCACCAAACACCAAAGCTAAAATAAGCAAAAAGCTATTTAAGCATAAAAATTCAAAAACAATAAATAATACAGCTTCATCAACTGCACCAAAAAATAAAACAATTAAATGTGGATTGTTAAACATTAGGTCTCTCTCTTCCAAGTCCCTATTAGTAAATGATTTAATAATTGATCAACGTATTGATTTATTCTGCCTTACATAAACCTGGTTACAGCAGGATGAATATGTTAGTTTAAATGAATCAACACCCCCGAGTCACAGTAACTGTCAGAATGCTCGAAGCACAGGTCGAGGAGGAGGATTAGCTGCAATCTTCAATTCCAGCTTATTAATTAATCAAAGACCCAGACAAAGTTTTCATTCTTTTGAAAGCCTGACTCTTAGTCTTGTCCATCCTAATTGGGAAAATCAAAAACCTGTTTTATTTGTTATTATCTATCGTCCACCTGGTCCCTACTCAGAGTTTCTGTCTGATTTCTCAAACTTTTTATCTGATTTAGTGCTCAGTTCAGATAAAATAATTATAGTGGGTGATTTTAACATCCATGTAGATGCTGAGAATGACAGCCTCAACACTGCATTTAATCTATTGTTAGATTCAATTGGCTTCTCTCAAAAGGTAAAGGAGCCCACCCACCACTTTAATCATACTCTGGATCTTGTCCTAACATATGGCATAGAAACAGAAGACTTAACAGTATTCCCTGAAAGCCCCCTCCTGTCTGATCATTTCTTAGTAACATTTACATTTACTTTAATGGATTACACAGCAGTGGGGAATAGGTTTTATTACAGTAGAAGTCTTTCTGAAAGTGCTGTAACTAAGTTTAAGGATCTAATTCCTTCATTGTTATGCTCTTCAGTGCCATGTGCCAACACAGTGCAGAGCAGCTACCTAAACTCTGCTCCCAGTGAGGTTGATTATCTCGTCAATAGTTTTACATCCTCACTGCGTATAACTTTGGATACTGTGGCTCCTCTGAAAAGGAAAGCTTCAAATCAGAAGTGCCTGACTCCGTGGTATAATTCACAAACGCACAGCTTAAAGCAGATAACCCGAAAGCTGGAGAGGGAATGGCGTCTCACTAAATTAGAAGATGCTCATTTAGCCTGGAAAAAGAGTTTGTTGCTCTATAAAAAAGCCCTCCGTAAAGCTAGGACATCTTACTATTCATCATTAATTGAAGAAAATAAGAACAACCCCAGGTTTCTTTTCAGCACTGTAGCCAGGCTGACAAAGAGTCAGAGCTCTGTAGAGCCGAGTATTCCTTTCACGTTAACTAGTAGTGACTTCATGGATTTCTTTACAAATAAAATTTTAGACATTAGAGGAAAAAATTATTCATAAGCATCTCAAAGATTATTCTTCATGTTCGGCTGCTTTCAGCACTGCTGGTATTTGTTTAGACTCTTTTGCTCCAGTTGATCTTTCAGAGTTAACTTCAATAGTTACTTCCTCCAAACCAGCAACATGTTTGTTAGATCCCATTCCTACTAGACTGTTCAAAGAAGTCTTTCCAATTATTGATGCTTCAATCTTAAAAATGATCAATCAGTCTTTATTAGTTGGCTATGTACCACAGACCTTCAAGGTGGCTGTAATTAAACCTCTGCTTAAAAAGCCATCACTTGACCCAGCTGTCTTAGCTAATTATAGGCCAATCTCCAACCTTCCTTTTCTCTCAAAGATTCTTGAAAGAGTAGTTGTAAAACAGCTAACTGATCATCTGCAGAGGAACGGTTTATTTGAAGAGTTTCAGTCAGGTTTCAGAATTCATCACAGTACAGAAACAGCATTAGTGAAGGTTACAAATGATCTTCTTAGAGCCTCTGACAGTGGACTCATCTCTGTTCTTGTCCTGTTGGACCTCAGTGCAGCTTTTGATACTGTTGACCATAACATTTTATTACAGAGATTAGAGCTTGCTATAGGTATTAAAGGTACTGCACTGCAGTGGTTTGAATCATATTTATCTCATAGACTCCAATTTGTTCATGTAAATGGGGAGTCTTCTTCACACACTAAGGTTAATTATGGAGTTCCACAGGGTTCTGTGCTAGGACCAATTTTATTTACATTTTACATGCTTCCCTTAGGCAGTATTATTAGAAAGCACTGCATCAATTTTCATTGTTATGCAGATGATACTCAGCTTTACCTATCAATGAAGCCAGATGACACACATCAATTAATTAAACTGCAGGAATGTCTTAAAGATATTAAGGCCTGGATGACCTCTAATTTCCTGCTTCTAAATTCAGATAAAACTGAAATTCTTGTTCTCGGCCCCACAAATCTTAGAAACATGGTGTCTAACCAGATACTTACTCTGGATGGCATTACTTTGGCCTCCAGTAACACTGTGAGAAATCTTGGAGTCATTTTTGACCAGGATATGTCCTTCAATGCACATATTAAACAAATATGTAGGACCGCTTTTTTGCATTTGCGCAATATTTCTAAAATTAGAAACATCCTTTCTCAGAGTGATGCTGAAAAGCTCATTCATGCATTTATTACTTCTAGGCTGGATTATTGTAATTCATTATTATCAGGCTGTCCTAAAAGCTTTCTGAAAAGCCTTCAGCTGATCCAAAACGCTGCAGCTAGAGTACTGACAGGGACTAGAAAGAGAGAGCAGATTTCTCCCATATTGGCTTCTCTTCATTGGCTCCCTGTTAAATCTAGAATAGAATTTAAAATTCTTCTCCTCACATACAAGGTCTTGAATAATCAGGGTCCATCTTATCTCAAAGACCTCATAGTACCATATCACCCCAACAGAGCACTTCGCTCTCAGACTGCTGGCTTACTTGTGGTTCCTAGGATACTTAAGAGTAGAATGGGAGGCAGAGCCTTCAGCTTTCAGGCGCCTCTTCTGTGGAACCAGCTTCCAGCTTGGATTCAGGAGACAGACACCCTCTCTATTTTTAAGATTAGGCTTAAAACTTTCCTTTATGATCAAGCTTATAGTTAGGGCTGGATCAGGTGACCCTGAACCATCCCTTAGTTATGCTGCTATAGGCCTAGGCTGCTGGGGGGTTCACATAATGCACTGTTTCTCATTCACCTTATTTACTTTGTTTATACTCCACTCTGCATTTAATCATTAATTGATATTAATCTCTGGCTCTCTTCCACAGCATGTCTTTTCTCTCCCCTCAGCCCAACCGGTCGCGGCAGATGACTGCCCCTCCCTGAGCCTGGTTCTGCTGGAGGTTTCTTCCTGTTAAAAGGGAGTTTTTCCTTTCCACTGTCGCCAAGTGCTGCTCATAGGGGGTCGTTTTGACTGTTGGGTTTTCTCTGTATTATTGTAGGGTCTTTACCCACAATACAAAGCGCCTTGAGGCGACAGTTTGTTGTGATTTGGCGCTATATAAATAAAATTGAATTGAAAAAATTGAGTGTGTGTGGGCTGGGGGTGCGGGTGGGGGGGTACTCTAATGACACTAACTCTTCAGTCCACTGATTTTATTTTGTTTTTACAAATCACTTCTCAGTGAGTGTCCACTCTGTGAGGTTTAAAGGCTCAGAGACAGTTTATCAAATTACAATCAACACAAGTTTTTTTGTCTTCACAAAACCTGATAGATGAAGAACACAGTGCACTAAGGCAGTGTTAAAATATTAAAATAGAAACAATATGACTGGTTTATGTGGATGTCTCAGGAATATGTTACCAATTCCTCCTCATGGAGCCTCATGGAGGCTTTTCCAATAGCCTACAGTGGAAACTCTGATGCAATATGAAACTTCCATCTTCCCACCTCTGACGAACCTCCACTATCAGGATTTCTGGGATTCTTGAGACTAAAGTCTAAACTCAGGTTGGGCTTGTGACAAAAGAAGGATTCAAGGTTTTTATTTGCCATTTGTGCATAAACCAAAGTCTAGACACATTGGAATATTTTTTGCAGCGCTCTCTAGTGGTCAACCAAGTATAAAAAAATTAGAGCAATAAGTATAAAATATAGAACAAGGAGACAATATAGAAATTACAAACATCAATATCAGATCAACTCAACTGTTGGATAAAAACCAACTAATGCAGTGCAACCTCAGCTTACCTGATCCACAACATGAAGAAGAAACAAATTAAGTGATTACCCTCATTTATCAAACAGCAGGAGCTTGAAAATGCTACAAGAACCTACCACACTGTTCCATTATTGGGGAGCTATCAGCTCACGCTGCACACACAGAAATGAGGACTGGTTTGGTTGTTGGGTGGAGGCGGGAAGGTTACAGCCTGCTGAAGCTGGAGGGAAACCAGTCCTTTAACTGCACATGTGGAGGCACAAAGAAGTTTGCATGAAAGACTGAGGCAGCAATAAGAGTAAATATCAATATACCCCAAAGTGGAGGACAGTGGGTTTTATTCACACCCCCACCACCACCACCCCAAAAAATGCAAAAGTAAGTTGAACAAAAGTCGAGTAATGAAAGATGTGAAACGACCAAAACAAAACCCAAGTCATGACATTGGAACTTAACAAAGTAACTTCAAACTAACTGCTCAACAGAACCAACGGAAACTTAAATACTGGCTGATCAGATCAGTTCAACACACAAGAAGAAATGAATACTAACTAATTATCCAACAACCGTGAAACAAAACTATAAGTTACTTCAAATTAATGTTAATCAAAGACAAAAATAGCCAAATACTTAACTCATGAATCAGAATCAGAAAACAAAATAATATATTAATAAGACTTAATGACTTCATCCACCCTCATGATGGCTCAGTCAGCACTTCCTGTCTATGACAGCGATCAGTGATTGTTGGACTGGTGCAGAGCAGAGATGAGTTTGAATTTAAGCTGATGAAGCTTAGATTCAATCACTGAATTCAACCTTTTATACCAACTTTATACTCTGAGTGTAGGGGATGGAAGATAGCTGTGAAAAATCTTGTAGAATTTGTTGTGTAAATCCACACAGAGCAGTGAACCTCAGAGCAGCAGCCTGCACACAAAGAAAATATGGAGCTCACAATAGAAATTATTGTGATCTGGGACTCTTTTCCCCACATTGAACCACTACAACTGATCTTGCCCCCCCCCCCCCCCCCACACACACACACACACACACACACACACACACACACACACACACACCTGCTGAATCTCACTGTAACCCTCACTGTACTCGTTTTTTCTGTTTGGGTGATGAGGCAGCCCTCTACTATGGAGGAGGTAACATAGTGTTTGAAGCTGAGTGCATTCATTAGAATTACAATTTGAATTGAAATAAAGTTTGTATTCTCATGTAATATTGTTTTATTGTTATGTTAATATAGCAGGTTCAGTTAGCTTTGCACAAAAATAGCAGGTAGAAACGTCCTCCAAAGAGCTACTTTTACTTTCTTTGAGTACATTTCAGAGCCTGTACTTTTTCACTTTTACTTGAGTAAAGTTGAACCAGTACTTCAACAGAGTATTTTTTTAACTCAAGTATCTGTATACTTCTACTTAAGTATAGCATGTCTGTACTTAAAGAACACTGAAGTTGGCTGTGCCGGCTCACAGAACAGCTGATGCAGTCTGCACAGTTCAACACGAGGAGGCCGTTTATTCGTGATGATTAATGAAGATTTGATAGACTTAATGGATGGAGGGTGGATGGAAAAAAAACAATCAAACTATTTCATTATAATTAAAGATCCAATCAAATCCCAGCACTAAAGCTGCTGAAAGGATTGAATAAATTAGGATAACATCACTAACGAACCACCATCTGAGTATTCCCAGTTTCTTTAAAGGTAACAATGCAGGAACAAATGATACCTTCAAGTGAGAAAATATTCATTTACATTGTATGGCCCATCCATCAGAGTCTTCTTAACTTATAAAGTTTGTTTGGTAAAAAGGTCAAAGGTCAACCAGGCCAAGAGGTGGAGTTCTAAAGATTCCTGTGTGTGTCCAAAAGATTTAAACGGTATAAAACAGGTGATTTAAACATAAACAGTTCAGTTTGTTAGTTTGACGATGAGACATTTACAAACATCTGTGAGGAAAGTTTCCTTTTTTCTCTGAGGAAGTTCTCCTGTGCACCACAGCTCTGCTTTAGCTTCTCTTTCTCAGAGAGAGACCTCACATGATGATGCTGAGACACTGTCAGCAGAGACAAAAAATCTGTATCAGTGTCTGTGTCTGTGGATGACCATCAGCGTAACAGGATTTCAGATTAATATCTACAGCCACAGTCCTGAAATCACTTCATTTGTCTGGTCAAAATCGAATGAATCTGCATGATAACTGAATTCAGCCTTGATTTGGAGTTTTGACCATTATTTCCTCCACACTTTTTTAGGTGAACGTGAGCGCGGCCTCAGAATCTGAAACAACTGCGCCATCTAGTGACAAGAACGTCACAGCACAAGGATTTTCCCCCAACAGTCGTAAAACTGCAAAACTGATGTAAAATAATGATTTACAACATGTTTACATCAGTTTCATTTCAATGTAAAGATCTTTATGGTCTTAATACTCATATGAAAACTACTGGAGCAGCGGGATTACTCTATGGCATCTGGGAACAGCCGGACGGATGGAGGAAAAATATAATTTAAACAACGTTTCTGTAACTGCTGAAAGAACCAATTTAAGATGATTCTTCTCGCTGTATTTTTTCTGTACTTTAACTGTAGATTTATTGTTACAGCCCACAGGCAAAGATGATGCATCCACAAAATGAGGCCTAACAAGGCATTTTTCAGTTTCATCTCTTCTGATCGAGACATTAATGAGTGCAGCTTCAAAAAATAACTAAGCAATTGCAGCTGGTGTCATGAAATGATGTTTCAGTAAATTTTTTAAAATTATAAACTAGTAAAACAAAAAGTCAGCACAAGACTAAGTGTGACCCTCTGACAGAGTTTAGTGATAAAAATCTTAAAGTAATAAACACATTCAGACTAAAATGAAACAAAAATACTGTTGCAGAGTGTAGATCTTTGAATGAAATGTTTCACTGTGTGTGGCATGTAGGGTTGGACTCAGCTGGACAGACAAACAACCAATCAGAACATCAGAACCTGAGCAGAGACCAGGCCTGTCCCCTCTCCCTGCACACTCTGATCCTGGATCTGCTCATGTGGCAGCTCAGGGCACTGAGAGCTGTTCCAAACCAAACAGCCTTTTTTAACCACGACGTGGCGCTGCTGAGTGTTCAGGGCTGGATCCTTAAGTGGGAGTGTGTTATAAAGCCCTCCAACACCACATCTGCACCAATGAAGGCTCTTTAACCCACTCTGTGAAGGCCAACCAGCTGTTTTGTGTCCAACATGGAGGAAAAGTCCACACCTAACAGATGTAGTTAGTAGGAAGATTATTTCTCAGCCCTGTCAGTAATAAGCAAAAGAAACTGCTTTTTGTGGGGGGATTTTTATAATCTTATAATTAAAAACACATAAATGAACAAAGACAAAGTGGTGCATTTTAGAAATGCTGAAAGGCTTAAAGTAAAATCTGAAACAGCTGACGGCAGCAGTAAAAACTGCTGCTGATGCAGATTAAAGTTCCTGTTTCTGTCAGAGAAACACAAACAGCTTTACACTGTTTTCTTTCCCATCATTCACACACATGCAGGAATTCACATTATTCACATAGATACACCTGTGTGGGAGTGGGAGGCTGTAGGAGATTCGTTTGATTAGCAGAGATGATCTCTTTGATGGGGAGTTTCACTGAACACAGTCTGCCCACAGGAGCATGACTCTCTCACACTGCTGCATTATCAAACTAAATATGGGCACAGGGTGGACCTGATGATACTGTAATGTGTTACATGTTTGGCAAAATGAATCCCTAAACCCACTGTTGTTGCTTTAAAGCAGACATGAACAAGATATGACAGGAAATGAGGGAAAGCAGAACAACATGCTGCACCCTCTGTTTGAAAGCCAGTGCTCAGCATTCCCGTCCTGCTGTGACTCGCCTTTACCTGCTGTAATCTGTGGTTAGCAGTGTGTTATGAATGCAGGTTTGTCTGTCTCAACAAAAACAACATCAGTTCATTAAACCAGCTCACTGAAGTCAGAATCCCCTTCACAGCAGAGCAAGAGGAATGCAGCAAACTAACAGATCACACCAGTGCTGCTTTAAAATGTCACAACAACAACAACGAGTCAGACTTTCACTTTCACTCAATACACTACCACACACACACACACACACACACACACACACACACACACACACACACACACACACACACACACACACACACACACACAGAGCAAAGATTCACACTGAGGGTGAAAAGTCGTGCAGACAGCCTCTGCACGACTTTCTTGTCAAATATTCTACAAAGTAATTCAGCTTTTCTTACCTGCAGTGCGATCAGCAGTTGAAACATGTATGGAAGAGAAAGCTGAGGAACTTGAAGGTGTGGCTTGTAGTAGGGTGGGATGGTTTTCCTGCTTCCTCTTTGGTTCAGAGGGAGTGATCTGACATTTGCAGTCCAGCAAATCTAAGAGTTCACAGCACTGTGTGCACAAAAAGATGTTTGTTGTAAATTCTTGTGTTTGAAAACCTAGGTTTAACAAGAAGCTGGAAAACATTTCTGTACATTGTAAATAAAGAGCGTAAACACAGTGTATACATAAACATATCCAAGCAAAAAACACACAAACAAACAACACCAATAGATACTTACACACAATTATATCACGGTCCACGCATTAGGAACACTCACACTTGCATTGTGAGGCGAACACAGTCTGTGGAAAATAAAGGTGAAAATAAATAAGAGTAAAAACATTTTGAGTTCTTCTCTCCTCCACACATTGAATACTGCTGCTTTGTTTCTGATTCTTACCTCTGCAGAGGATCATACCGGCTTTTATTGGATTCAGAGTTGTGCAGGAACTGCTTCCTATAAGATGAAACCAAATAAAAATAAGAAACCAAATCACAATACGTCTGTCAGCTTACTGTGACCATTCCTCCACTCTAAGGCTACGTTCACGCTGCAGCCTGAAGTGACCCAAATCCGATTTTTGGTGAAATCCGATTTTTTTTGCGCGGTTGTTCACATTTCCAAATATATGCGACTTGGATGTGAACTGTGTGTGAACAGCAGACAAACCTGAAAGTGTCCCGCATGTGCAGTAGAGGACGCGATAATGTCATGTAGCAAGCGCAATCAATGTTTGTGGAAGTCACACGTTTTCCTTCCCACGTTCGCATAGCGGGACGCAGAATAGTGACGTTTGTCGAGTATCAATGACGTGCAGGTCGGATGAATGCGACCTGGCCGTACACACTCAGGTCGCATTTGAAAAGATCGGATACGTATCGGATTTAGGACCACATATCCAAGTGGCCTGGGTTGCATTTGAAAAAATCCGATCTGTGTCGTTCAGACTGGCATGAAAAGATCGGATACAGGTCGCATTATGGCGAAAAAAAATCGGAATTGGGTCACTTCAGGCTGCAGTGTGAACATAGCCTTAGTAAGTCTTACTGCAGTTTTCGGATTGTGCTGCCGTCTTTTTCTCTTTAGTAGGTGAGTCTTTGTTAGAGTCCAGAGCATCGAGTCTCGACACAATAGACGCCATCTTGTCTTTCAGTTGCGCTAGTAGAAACTTGAGTAACTGACGAGATAACCCACTCATTGCAGCCAGCAGTGTCTTCTCGTCTGCAGCGGGGCTGGTTGAAGCCGGTCGATAGAGAGGCCCGCTTTCACGAGGAGCTTCTGGGGTGTTGAAAATATAGACGATCTCCATTGTCGTACCAGGAAAGCAGCGTAGACAAAGAACGCCATTCAGTTTGAATGGAAGAGAACGACCGCACTGGTTTCCTTTGGTCCTACAGACCTTCAGCGTGATCCCGCACGTGATCTGTATTGTCCAATCACAGGCGAGGACGCTGCCACACGGAATTCAATTCATTTCATTTCAACTCAATTCAATTTTATTTATATAGCGCCAAATCACACCAAACAGTCACTTTGTATTGTGGGTAAAGACCCTACAATAATACAGAGAAAACCCAACAGTCAAAACGACCCCCTATGAGCTGGAAGACACACACATCCACTGTCTGTTTTTTTTTTTTTTTTTACATTTTTCTCATGAAGGTTTTGCTGATATCTCTTATGTACATCCATGTGTAGCAAAATAAAAGTTTATATGTTTTATGTTTTCTTATTCCATCTGCCTTGGTAGTCTTTAATGTCATTAATGCATGTGAACATTCACTGAACGTTTATAGCAGCGTTCATGGGATGTTGTCTGAATGTTCAATGCTGGCTGGGAAGCCACTGCACAGGAGAGGATGATGGTGTGACAGACTTTACAGTGAATTAGACTGAAAACTGAGTTTGCTTTTCAATGAAAATAATGCTTGTAGTGTCACCAACATCAAGTTATAGCCTTTGTTTATCTCCCTCAGTCCACTAAAGTTCAGGGTTCACAAAAAACACCATGACAAAGGCTCACAGACAGAAGCTCACAGACAGAAGCTCACAGACAGAAGCTCACAGCTTTATTGGACAAAGGGACAAAAGCTGAAAACGTCCAAAAGTATATTTCTAACTAGATAATACTAATTTATAAAATAGAATGACTTCTTCTGAGTTTAGTCTTGTTTGAATGTTTCGCTGTAGAATTTATGTGTAGTCACATTGAAATGGAAAAAGGCTTAAAAGATGATAATGTAAATTTGATTATATATATCTCAAAATAAAAATATGCTGCTTACAACTGTTGGGAGGGGTAGACCACTGGTGAGTACTGGTGACCACTGGTGAGTACTTGATTTGCATTTGTATGACTCACAGAAACCTCCTTTACATATGAGACCTGCCCTAGACCTGAGGAGAGGGGGGGAGCTGAGGGAGCACTGACACAGAGAGTCCACGGCAGTTTAATGTTCTGGCCAAAGCCTCCTGCTGAGAGCCCTGAAGCTCAAGGCGCGCGGCAATATTACATACAAGAAACTGTCGAAAACCCCACTTTTCATGCAGTGTTTGTCCCTGTTTTTCCACTTCCTTCATTTCCTCACGTCCATTCCGACAGCAGTCTCCCTCCAGGAATTTGCTGACATTTGTGAGTCTTTATACTGATGCTTTGATTATTATTCCTGATTGTTATTCTCTCACTGATAAAGTAGACGGAAACGCACAAGGACTGAACAGGTTCATCACAGCGTTGCGGCAGCGTGGACGGTTCAGAGCGACTCTGCCGCTTTCTCGTGCACACGCACACACACAGCTGCCCGACGGCGCTCCCAGCTTAAACTTGGAGAGCGGAAAAATGATCAATCCACAATAATTTCAGTTAGTTTTAGTTAGTTTTTTAAACTCACAATACAGTTTTAGTTAGTTATCGTTTTTTCCTTTTAATTGTAGCCTTTATTTATTTCAGTTAACGACAATGTTTTTTCAATTTTAGTTTTCGTTATTTCGTTCGTTTTCGTTAACTATAATAACCCTGGTGTGGGCACAGTGCTATTCAGGTCTGCAACGGTAGGACCTGGCGCTGAAATAGCCAGAGGAAGGACCTGCTTTGGGTCTGGGGATGTGGCTAGAGTAGGACTAGCATCAGGGGTGCTTGTGCTGTTACATGCAGAGAAACTAGTCGGTCTGCTGATCGGACAGAGGAGGAGACGGAGCAGGTAACCCGCTCAGGGGGAGATATTTCAGCACGGGCAGCAGCGGGACGGGAGCTGTTGGGGATACCCCAGTGCTAGATTTACTGACAGACGCGATACATGCTCATGGTAAAAAGAAGTAAATATATTAACATGGAAATTAGAGTGTGACCCAGATTAAGGAAAAGCACGAAACGAGGGGGTGCAGCCCTGAATCAGGCCTCTTTCCCACCAACAGGGTTCCGTGCCATAATTTGAACCATGAGGCGGGTTTTCCACCACCGAAACACTCGGTGCTCGGCCGAAAAACGGGTTCAATTCCGGTGTTGTGCCAAAAAGTGATCGGCTGCCAGAAATTGATTGCGTGCCGCTGGAACGCGCAAGTCCTTAAAGCTACGGCTGCCCCGCGTTCACGCGGTCCGCGGGAGCACACAGCTCCTTAAAGATACAGCAACTAGCTTAAAACGCCTACAGTACATAACTCAGCTGCTCATTTCAGGATTAAACTGACATAACGAGCAAATAACTACAATTTTATGCTCTTTTTATAAGGCAAAGGTATGTATGTATGTATGCATGCATATATGTATGTATGCATGCATGTATGTATGTATGGAACTTTAGTGTGTCTTGAAACCGAAAGATGACGTGGTTTGCAGTTTACAGCCCAGTAACGAATTACACAATATAATTTATATCTATCGAATAGTATGTTTACTATCTTTGTTTACCTTGGTTCAAAGATTGTAGCTGTTGTAGGTAGGTAAATAAATAAAGACGCCATACTTATTACAGCTCATAAGCCTCATGTTAGGCAGGCTATGCTTCAAACACACCCTCTATAACAGCAGAAATGACTGTAAAGGGACATAACAACGGAAAATATCCCGTTTCCAGGCTGCCAAAAAGTGATTGCTTCTCATAGCATGGGTCTGGGATCTTATTTCTCCCTCATATTTGTTTCATTCATTCAGTAGCATCATGTGAGACAGGTTATGCCTCATACACACCCTCTATAACTGCAGAAATTACTGTAAAGAGACATTACAACTGAAAAAAAAACTGTTTTCCAGCTGAAAAAAGTTGAAAAATATTAAGTCACTAGATATTTTTCTCTTTGGTCTTTGACCAGTAATTTTCTAGCAACCCCTTATATTTTTTTATTTGTTTCATGAGTTTTTAGAAATGTTTGTAAAGTAATTTTGATCCTCTTGTGATCCTGTGTCTGTATTTCAGTCCTCAGTCTGTGTCAGTTCTTTGTCGTGTTGTCAGCTGTTACCCACTCTGCTCCTTAGTTTATGTTGAGTGCTGGCGCCCATCCAGCCCCAGTTTATTGGTGTTCAGTATTCCTTGTTGTTCCCCTAAAGTTCACTCCTGCCTTAAGAGTCCTGCATACTGGGTCCAACCTTGCCTGCCACACAGCTCACCATGATGGTTTAGGTCTGTTAGTGTTTTCATTTTTACTTTGATTTATTTTGTGAAATTTGCATTGCCTTGGACTATCAAATGCAGTCTTGCTTTATGTTGGCAACTCTGCCTTCTGTGACCAGCAAAAAGAAACTGCACTACACTAATGTGTAGTGCAGTGATGTTTCTTCCTCAGCATGTCACTACACACACCACACTACACTGCACTAGTGCAGTGTAGTGTGGTGACATAGTATGGGTGGCATGTTATCAATTGACATTTCTGAAGTAGAACAAGTTAAAATTATCGGGTGATGCTGACGTAATAGAGAACCCAGCGAAACCCCCCATCGATACTTACAATACACCTTCCCCTACCCCCAAACACCTAGACCATTGCTAATTGCTTGCTAATTTCAGTATGTAAAGCACGCCACTACACACTACAGCGCGCACATCAATCAGCGATGAAATCCTCTAATGATGATCCACTCTCGTGAGTCATTTAGTCACTTCGTTGAATAAATATAGTCTGTTTTTGATGCATTCTGGCAATCCATTGGTGAGAAAAGGTATTAAAAACACTGTTTACGCACGATGGCGGACTCACTTTTATTTCCTGCTGTTGGAAATGAGTTTTTATGAAGTTTCATGAGGTTCATGGTATATGCTACATATATATCTTATGTACATTCACTTCCCTGAGAAATTGGTCTGGAAAATAACATAACTGATTAAAATACACAAGTACATAATGTCAGAATGTTCCTGCTATGTTGCCATTGTATCAATAACAGAAGCACGGACTCCGGAGTGGTCAACGAGACTAAACATGATAAAGGAACCCTTGGAGGAAGAAGCAGCTGTGGAATCCTTTTTCTCTGTCTTGCACATTTCTTGTTTTGTATAATGATGTAAAAAGACTGAAACTGTAAGCTGAATTAGAATGTAACTGTAAGCTGAATTAGACTGCATGCAAATCTGGGTCAGACTTGCATGCAGTCTGACCCAGATTAATCTGTAAACTGTTTGAAATGGTTTTCTTAAATTTAATAATTGGACTCCTTATTCCGTTGTTTGCTGTCATTCCTGTTTAATAAACGAACATGCCGGAACCTGGGGGGATAGGCTGGTTTTTCAGGTTCCTTCAGATGGTGAACCCCGACGTGATTAAACAGGAATGTTTTTCATTTTTAGATGTTTTTATTTGTGTTTTTTGAGTTTCTTGGGAATAAGGAGTGAATCTGGCCACCCATAATCACCGCTTCAATGTTCCTCGCAACAGTGCTGACTTCCAGACTCTATCAGTGACCAGGAGATCTCCACCTAAAGGTTGTCAGAGACCTTTTCTAAATATCTGCATATTGAGTTGTATCAAATTATAATGGTCACTGGTGGTATGACAGGAGGAAGGTGTAATTCGAGCCATTTCACACAGGTGTAAAAGTTTGAGAAAAAAAAACAGTTAAAAGAGTTAAAGAAAAAAGTTGAAAAGAATAAAAGAGTTTAAAGAAAAATAGGCAAAACGAATAGCAGGTGATGAGTCCGGGTGGGATACTGGCCAACCCACTGAAAATACCTATTCATGGGGTTTTCAGGTTTAGAGGGCCTTTGGTTTTTTTGAAATCTAAAGCAGAACATTTGTCTTTTACTCATATCCTTTGGAAAGTTGAGCGGCGTAGACAGTGACGCGTCTGTCTACGGCTCCCAGTAGAAAAGTTGATAGAGTAAACACTTGTGGTCTTTGAGGTTCTTATCACGAACCTTGATCTCAGAAATCCATAAAAGCAACTAAAACCCTTTGAAAGCCTCAAGAGATTTTTGTAATAAAACATAAAAGATAAAAAAAAAGAGAGAATATAAGAAATGAAGAATAAAGAGACAAAGATATAAAGAGTTTTTTGTAATAAAATATAAAATTCTTTAAAAAAGAGAAAATATAAATGGTACCTTGTTAACATTGTTTTTGTTGTTGCAGTTTGGACTGACTGACTGACAAAATGACTGATGACACTGGGTGTAGAAAAGGGGCTAAAAAAGACGGGTTAAACTTCAAAATAACCGGTGATGTAAAATTATTTTAGTGTAAACTTTTAAGCACAGATATTAAGCTGATAGCAGATTTAAAGGAGAGACGTCTCCATTTAAAATTAGGCTAAAAATAGCTGTTTGACTCAACAGAAACGAAGAGATTTGTCAAGTAATCCTAAAATCTGATCACACGGGAACAAAAATGGTTGATAATAATAATCTCTAGAGAGAAACTGATAATCTCAAATTGTGTGTGCAGATCATGTATCTGGAAGCAGCAACAAATAACAGATCAGCCACTGCTCTTATATTTTTTTGAAAGCAGTAGAGAAGTACGGTTGGCCATCAAGGTAAGTTCTGTCAGCCTGTGTATCTCTCTCTCTCTCTCTCTCTCTCTCTCTCTCTCTCTATATATATATATATATATATATATATATATATATATATATATATATATATATAGGAGGGGCCACGGGGCCTCCTACCACGGGAGGAGGCCCCGTGGTAGACCCAGGACACGCTGGAGGGATTATATCTCTCGGCTGGCCGAGAGATGAGCTGGAGGAGGTGGCTGGGGAGAGGGAAGCCTGGGCTTCTTTGCTTAGGTTCCTGCCCCCGCAACCCGGCCCCGGATAAGCGGGAGAGAATGGATGGATGGATAGTTTGTGTTTGCACTATGAAAAGTTTGTTACTCTTCCCTTAGGGTCAGAGGTGATGAAGGTGTTGAAAATGTGGCGATAGCTGAAACCATGTTCAGTGTAAAAGGGACAGGCAGAGGTAGTTTCATTACAGGAAAAAGTGTTCAAAATCAAAGGTTAGTATTTATATATAATTAAATGTAAATAATATATATAATTAACTGGTTACTGTCATTTAGGATTTCTATATTTTATGTTTGTAACAACAATCACAATCATGCACATAAACAGTGCAAAGTTTTCAGGATTATATAAAGACTGTGTAAACTTGCCAACTTGGTGTTGGCTCTCACTGCGGTATTGTATCACTTCCTGTTCCTGTTTCGGAGCACAGTGTTTTGCTGTCTGTTAGCTGTTATATCTGTATAACTCGATTTATCTGGATAATAACATATTTTAGTGTAATCTTCACCTACTTTAAATAGCATACTCTTTGCTGAATCACCTGTATTCACATTACTCACTTTATTTGTTTTTAGAAATTCGCTAGCTTAGCTTAGCTAGTAGCTTAGCCCTTAGCCGACTCACTACCAGCATGGCTTCTTCTCCTGTCTCTCCTGCACTTTCCTGCTCTGGGTGTCACATGTTTAGTTACTCCTCGGCCTCCTTTAGCAGTAACGGTACTTGTAATAAATGTAGTCTGTTTGTAGCTCTGGAGGCCAGGCTTTCTGAATTGGAGACTCGGCTCCGCACCCTGGAAAATCCTGCATCTAGCCAGGCCCCTGTAGCGGGTGCGGACCATGGTAGCTTAGCCGCCGTTAGCTCCCCCCCAGCAGATCCCGAGCAGCAGGGAAAACAGGCCAGCTGGGTGACGGTGAGGAGGAAGCGTAGTCCTAAGCAGAAGCCCCGGGTACACCACCAACCTGTTCACGTCTCTAACCGTTTTTCTCCACTCGGCGACACACCCGCCGAGGAACAAACTCTGGTTATTGGTGACTCTGTTTTGAGAAACGTGAAGCTAGAGACACCGGCGACCATAGTCAAATGTCTTCCAGGGGCCAGAGCAGGCGACATTCATGGAAATTTGAAACTGCTGGCTAAGGCTAATCGTAGATTTGGTAAGATCGTTATTCACGTCGGCAGTAATGACACCCGGTTACGCCAATCGGAGGTCACTAAAATTAATATTGACTCGGTGTGTAACTTTGCAAAAACGATGTCGGACTCTGTAGTTTTCTCTGGGCCCCTCCCCAATCAGACCAGGAGCGACATGTTTAGCCGCATGTTCTCCTTGAATCGCTGGCTGTCTGAGTGGTGTCCAAAAAATGACGTGGGCTTCATAGATAATTGGCAAAGTTTCTGGGGAAAACCTGGTCTTGTTAGGAGAGACGGCATCCATCCCACTTTGGATGGAGCAGCTCTCATTTCTAGAAATCTGGCCAAATTTATTAACCCTCCTAAAAACTGACTACCCAGGGTTGAGACCAGGAAGCAGAGTTGCAGTCTTACACGCCTCTCTGCAGCTTCTCTCCTCCTGCCATCCCCCCAAAACCCCATCCCCATAGAGTCGGTGCCTGCTCCCAGACCACCAAAAACCAAAGCTAAAATCAGCAAAAAGCTATTTAAGCATAAAAATTCAAAAACAATAAATAATACAGCTTCATCAACTGGACCAAAAAATAAAACAATTAAATGTGGATTGTTAAACATTAGGTCTCTCTCTTCCAAGTCCCTATTAGTAAATGATTTAATAATTGATCAACATATTGATTTATTCTGCCTTACAGAAACCTGGTTACAGCAGGATGAATATGTTAGTTTAAATGAATCAACACCCCCGAGTCACAGTAACTGTCAGAATGCTCGAAGCACAGGTCGAGGAGGAGGATTAGCTGCAATCTTCAATTCCAGCTTATTAATTAATCAAAGACCCAGACAAAGTTTTCATTCTTTTGAAAGCCTGACTCTTAGTCTTGTCCATCCTAATTGGGAAAATCAAAAACATGTTTTATTTGTTATTATCTATCGTCCACCTGGTCCTTACTCAGAGTTTCTGTCTGATTTCTCAGACTTTTTATCTGATTTAGTGCTCAGTTCAGATAGAATAATTATAGTGGGTGATTTTAACATCCATGTAGATGCTGAGAATGACAGCCTCAACACTGCATTTAATCTATTGTTAGATTCAATTGGCTTCTCTCAAAATGTAAAGGAGCCCACCCACCACTTCAATCATACTCTGGATCTTGTCCTGACATATGGCATAGAAACTGAAGACTTAACAGTATTCCCTGAAAGCCCCCTCCTGTCTGATCATTTCTTAGTAACATTTACATTTACTTTAATGGATTACACAGCAGTGGGGAATAAGTTTTATTACAGTAGAAGTCTTTCTGAAAGTGCTGTAACTAAGTTTAAGGATCTAATTCCTTCATTGTTATGCTCTTCAGTGCCATGTGCCAACACAGTGCAGAGCAGCTACCTAAACTCTGCTCCCAGTGAGGTTGATTATCTCGTCAATAGTTTTACATCCTCACTGCGTATAACTTTGGATACTGTGGCTCCTCTGAAAAGGAAAGCTTCAAATCAGAAGTGCCTGACTCCGTGGTATAATTCACAAACGCACAGCTTAAAGCAGATAACCCGAAAGCTGGAGAGGGAATGGCGTCTCACTAAATTAGAAGATGCTCATTTAGCCTGGAAAAAGAGTTTGTTGCTCTATAAAAAAGCCCTCCGTAAAGCTAGGACATCTTACTACTCATCATTAATTGAAGAAAATAAGAACAACCCCAGGTTTCTTTTCAGCACTGTAGCCAGGCTGACAAAGAGTCAGAGCTCTGTAGAGCCGAGTATTCCTTTCACTTTAACTAGTAGTGACTTCATGGATTTCTTTACAAATAAAATTTTAGACATTAGAGAAAAAATTATTCATAACCATCTCAAAGATTATTCTTCATGTTCGGCTGCTTTCAGCACTGCTGGTATTTGTTTAGACTCTTTTGCTCCAGTTGATCTTTCAGAGTTAACTTCAATAGTTACTTCCTCCAAACCAGCAACATGTTTATTAGATCCCATTCCTACTAGACTGTTCAAAGAAGTCTTTCCAATTATTGATGCTTCAATCTTAAAAATGATCAATCAGTCTTTATTAGTTGGCTATGTACCACAGACCTTCAAGGTGGCTGTAATTAAACCTCTGCTTAAAAAGCCATCACTGACCCAGCTGTCTTAGCTAATTATAGGCCAATCTCCAACCTTCCTTTTCTCTCATAGATTCTTGAAAGAGTAGTTGTAAAACAGCTAACTGATCATCTGCAGAGGAACGGTTTATTTGAAGAGTTTCAGTCAGGTTTCAGAATTCATCACAGTACAGAAACAGCATTAGTGAAGGTTACAAATGATCTTTTTAGAGCCTCTGACAGTGGACTCATCTCTGTTCTTGTCCTGTTGGACCTCAGTGCAGCTTTTGATACTGTTGACCATAACATTTTATTACAGAGATTAGAGCTTGCTATAGGTATTAAAGGTACTGCACTGCAGTGGTTTGAATCATATTTATCTCATAGACTCCAATTTGTTCATGTAAATGGGGAGTCTTCTTCACACACTAAGGTTAATTATGGAGTTCCACAGGGTTCTGTGCTAGGACCAATTTTATTTACATTATACATGCTTCCCTTAGGCAGTATTATTAGAAAGCACTGCATCAATTTTCATTATTATGCAGATGATACTCAGCTTTACCTATCAATGAAGCCAGATGACACACATCAATTAATTAAACTGCAGGAATGTCTTAAAGATATTAAGGCCTGGATGACCTCTAATTTCCTGCTTCTAAATTCAGATAAAACTGAAATTCTTGTTCTCGGCCCCACAAATCTTAGAAACATGGTGTCTAACCAGATACTTACTGTGGATGGCATTACTTTGGCCTCCAGTAACACTGTGAGAAATCTTGGAGTCATTTTTGACCAGGATATGTCCTTCAATGCACATATTAAACAAATATGCAGGACCACTTTTTTGCATTTGTGCAATATTTCTAAAATTAGAAACATCCTTTCTCAGAGTGATGCTGAAAAGCTAATTCATGCATTTATTACTTCTAGGGTGGACTATTGTAATTCATTATTATCAGGCTGTCCTAAAAGCTCCCTGAAAAGCCTTCAGCTGATCCAAAATGCTGCAGCTACAGTACTGACAGGGACTAGAAAGAGAGAGCAGATTTCTCCCATATTGGCTTCTCTTCATTGGCTCCCTGTTAAATCTAGAATAGAATTTAAAATTCTTCTCCTCACATACAAGGTCTTGAATAATCAGGCACCATCTTATCTCAAAGACCTCATAGTACCATATCACCCCAACAGAGCACTTCGCTCTCAGACTGCTGGCTTACTTGTGGTTCCTCGGATACTTAAGAGTAAAATGGGAGGCAGAGCCTTCAGCTTTCAGGCGCCTCTTCTGTGGAACCAGCTCCCAGCTTGGATTCGGGAGACAGACACCCTCTCTATTTTTAAGATTAGGCTTAAAACTTTCCTTTATGATCAAGCTTATAGTTAGGGCTGGATCAGGTGACCCTGAACCATCCCTTAGTTATGCTGCTATAGGCCTAGGCTGCTGGGGGGTTCACATAATGCACTGTTTCTCATTCACCTTATTTACTTTGTTTATACATTTAATCATTAATTGATATTAATCTCTGGCTCTCTTCCACAGCATGTCTTTTCTCTCCCCTCAGCCCAACCAGTCACAGCAGATGACCCCCCCCTCCCTGAGCCTGGTTCTGCTGGAGGTTTCTTCCTGTTAAAAGGGAGTTTTTCCTTCCCACTGTCGCCAAGTGCTGCTCATAGGGGGTCGTTTTGACTGTTGGGTTTTCTCTGTATTATTGTAGGGTCTTTACCCACAATACAAAGCGCCTTGAGGCGACAGTTTGTTGTGATTTGGCGCTATGTAAATAAAATTGAATTGAATTGAATTGAATTAAAAACAAAAGTTGCCTCTTTAAAAAAAAAAAAAATAGGTAGGTTTCCTATACTAGTAAGTCAATCATAAATTTTCTTTTTCTTTGTAATTAAGTTTTTTTTATTGTTTACATTGTCTGATACAGAATTGAGTGCCTGTGGCGAGATGTGTGGACCAGTGTAACACAACTGTACTATGAGGCACTTCACAGCCTGGAGGAGGACGGCCTTCTGGATTTGTCCAATGCGGTTCATATGTTTTGTGCACATTACGTGTTCCTCCCTCGGCTGGCAGATGCACTGCACACTTTCACTGAAGCGTGGGACAATCATCCTTTGAAGTCTGAGAGTGGACTTACCCCAAACCAGCTGTGGGTTATGGGACACATGCAAAACCCAGCTGATGAAAGAGAGGAAGACTTGCAGGTTTGTTTGACACTCTTTACCACTCATTTTTTCTTGTCTCCAATCTTAATTTATGTATTTTTATTCAATGACAGAACCTGGAACTGTTTGGCACTGACTGGGAGACATTTGATGGCGTCAGACAAGAACCCCATTCAGCTCCCAGAAACTCCATGCCCTCTATCTCCTGCTGGATTAGAATCTATGACATCTGTCATCAATCCCCTTGCGCCATCACAATCATATGGCAGAGACCTGTATGTAGTAATGGTCCAATATATTGAAAATCAGGGAGCAGTCTTCTGACTGGTCGCTCCCACTCATGATTGATTCTTGTTAGCATGCCAGAAGTCCAGCTGATTAGATTTGTATTTTGAAACACAGTTGAAATTCAAACCTTCAGATTTTGTGTGGAACAACAATATTTATTTTTAATAAATATTTAAAACTTAACAGGCATTTGTTTTTATTATACGTCAAATATTTTATATGAATTTCTCTTTTCAGTCTCAAAGCAACAAACAGAAGGGCTCAATAATACAACTTTATACACCAACATCATTTTCTATGAAACTACCTGCTGAACACAGTTTATTTCATTTCATCCCCCTATCAACTTTATCTTTAAATGTGCAGTGAAGCCAATACAGTAAACATCAAGAGAATCCTGTCATCATCAAATGGGAAAAGAAGAACAAGCTACGAATCAGGGGAGCAGCCGCTGACTGACTTTTTTTTTGTTAGTGTTGAGAAGATAAAGCTCAGATTAGCTAAGTCGTGCACAAATCTTTGCATCCCTTTTAATTAAGGTGACATTAAAATCATCAATGAAACATGCATTGTTAGTACAGTTTCTTTTGCCTTTGGGTCAATTCCAATTGAAAATGCACTTAGAAAACCAAATCTCCCAGCTACCTCTGCAGTAAAATCTGTCCTGACTAATTCCAGTAAGGATAGCAGAATATTTCAGACCCTGTCAAAAGATTGCCCATACTGGATGGCTGTTTTTATGATGCTTTGGAATTCAGCTAATGCGGTCAAGTGAGCCACTGGAAATGTTATTGTGCGACTGCATGCACTGACCATTGGAAAACAAACAGCATGGGAGTTGCAGTCATGATCAGATCTAACAGATATGATGAAATCCTTTTTTTCACTAGGAAGAAGAGGCTTATGCGCCTGTCCAGTGATCCACTGCATGACTCGTCCAACTGTCAGTGGGTGTGGGCCCTCACTTTCCTCTGTCTGGTGGTCTTGTTCTTAATAATTTAAAACAAAAAAAGAAAAAGTTTTCGGGATTGGAGGAGGGATAAACAAAGAAATATGTGTTATCTGTCCCTTGTGGTTACACATTTTTCTATAGACAGGCCTCCAACAACAAACATTGTTACATTACAGTACATGAAAAGCAAAAAAAAAGTAGTGAACCAGATCAAACATACCACAATCCTCTGTTTCTTGTAGGAAGTCTTGGAAAAAATTCATGATGTTCGCTTCTCGGGTGTACTTCATGGAGCCCCTCTCACTGAAAACTGGCTGGTACTTCTCAAGGATAAATGCTGCATCCACCTTTTGAAAAGTGGGTTTAGATGTACACTGGATTTCTAGCATTCAACATAAAATATGTTCAGTGAAAAAGAAAAAAAAAGGATCCAGAATCATTTAACTACCTTATCATCTTCAGTTGGTACAAACAGTGGCAGACAGATATCTGGGTGTGCTTCCATAACCTGGAGCAGGCCATACAGCTGCAGGCCTTTTCTCAGTTGGTCAAGCATTGGGATAACCCTGATGGTTGAGTGAAGCACAATAGACCTGGAAATGTGTAAACAGTTCAGTACCAGCATTCTAAGCATAACTGGAGATAGTTTCTCAAATTGTACGTTAAATTTTGTCACTTGGCATGAGACAGTTGCAATGTCTACAGTCCCTGACAGAAGTTCTATCGCTTATCCATGTTGTGGAAACAAAAGCTCATAACCTGACTTTAAATTCATCCATTGGTTTTAGAAATGACTCATATGAAAGCTGAAACCCTCCCAAATGAGGTTTAATTTACGAAAATAAATTTGCTTCACTGCAGAAATATTGATCATTTAATGAACACAGAGAGGTCAGATTTTGGCAAGACAAAAGTTTTGTCGCCCACAGAAAGTAATGAGAAAATCAAACAAATAATTTACTTCAAATACAAAGATATGTTTCATAACACTGGTGAATGAAGTTGTGGTGCTATTAGAGCCATATTTAATATTTTGTGTGACTTCCATGAGCTTGAAGGACTGCATCCATGCAGTTCGACAATGATTCATACAATTTATTGATGAAGTCATCAGGAATAGCAAAGAATGCAGTCTTACATGCCTCCCAGAGTTCATCAAGATTCTTTGGTTTTGTCTTCCAAGCTTCCTCTTTCATCCTACCCCAAACATGCTCAATGATGTTCATGTCTGGTGACTGGGCTGGCCAGTCCTGGAGCACCTTCATCTTCATTGCCTTGAGGAACTTTGATGTAGAGATGGATGTATGAGATGGAGCACCATCCTGCTGCAAAATTTGACCCCTTTTATGATTGGGAATGTAAGAGGTAGCTAATACTTCTTGATATTTTAGGCTATTGATATTGCCTTCCACCTTGCAAATGTTTCGCACACCCCCATACTGAATGTAACCCCAGACCATGATCTTTCCACCACCAAGCTTAACTGTTTTCTGGGTGAATCTTGGATCCATATGGGCTCCAGTAGGTCTCCTGCAGTATTTGAGGCGGCTGTGGTGTAATTCAACTGAAGATTCATCTGAGAAATCCACCTTCTGCCACTTTTCCAGCGTCCATCTGTTTGGCAGGCTGTGGGCCTTGGCAAATGCCACACGGTTTTTTAATTGCCTTTTGTTTAGTGCTGGCTTCTGGGCACTGATTCGACCATGGAGGCCATTTCGAGACAGAATCCTACAAACTGTTCTAGTTGACACAGGGACTTGAGGTGACCAGGCCTGGTGGAGCTCTGCTGCAGTGGAAAAGGGGCTGGCTTTGGATTTTCTAACCAACAAACGTTCCTCCTGAGCAGTTGTCTTGCGGGGGTTCAAACCTTTTTTAAATTATTTGTACTTGACGCTGAGACACATTAAAGGTGCCAGACACCTCTGCAGTGGATCTGGTCTTCAGCCTCTTGATATTCAAGGCTTTGGTCACAGGGTGGATTTTTGGCATGTTGTCAGAAGTCAAGACCGATGATCTTTGTGCACATCTCTGGGTCCAGGAGGACAGTCATCAATAGGAGAGCTCTTTGACGTGAGGAGCGTTAGGCCTTATGCACGCTCAGTCACAGGATCAGTGAAGAACCAGATCACATTAGAGGGTCAAAGGTCAAAGAACTCCCAGGCAGAAAGCAATTGATTTCAATGTTTTAATTTCAGTTATGCTATGTTCAGTAGTGTGACTCAACTACTATTGTAAGGCCGCCCCTACAGGGGCCAGAATTTTGTGGTTTTAAGAGTATAATTTGTTTAATGCTTCCTCCAACACTAACTATTGTTCTCTTATAAATTCCCATGAGGCCTCAGGGGGACACGCCCTGATTTCAGTTTAGACAACCAAAGATTACAAACCTGCAGTGAGCTGCATGTAAGCAACAAGCAATGGTGTTGTGAGTATGACCTGTGACCCTAAAAGTATCTACGTTTTGACTAAAGACTGTCCAAAACATTTTTATTTTTATTTTGTTTGTTTTGTGGTGAAAATCCCACTGCAGGGGTTTAGATTTAAAAGCATAGAATTACACAAAATAAAAAAAAAAAAAAACAGTTAAAGCCTCTATTTCACTGCTGAACTAGTAAGAACTGCTGATGTTGTTTTAGGTCAAGGTTATGCATTTTTTTCCCCTTCACAATTTAGTAACTTGAAGTTTATGAAGCCATATTTTCTCTGCCATAATTATGCTTTTCTTTGGGGTACAGACCCTTACAGAATAAATATAATTTTGAGTCCAGTAGAATCCTTTGAAATGATTTTGATTGTCGATCTCTCTAAGATATTTTATTTCCCCAGATTTTCATGCTAAAGGAGTCAGAATTGAACGGTAATTTTATAGACAAACTTACCCAAGAGCTGTTTAAAACTAGAGAACTTTAAAATGATTATTTTTAGATATTTTGAGAATCATCCCATGTTTTGTTTTTTGTTTTGTTGTGTTCTTTTTGTTCCACTCAAATTTTAATTTAAAGACATTAATTGGTGTTTTACATTCTCTGATGAGTTTGAGACCAAAAGGCAAAAGTTAACTTTACAATTGGATGAAAAATGAGACAGCTGACACTGAGCTTGTAAAAAAAACAAAAAACACAAACACTTGCAATGAAGAAGCAGCTTACACACACACACACACACACACACTCACTCACTCATACACTCACTCACTCACCCACTCATAGACAGACAGAAACTCATATTAGCTTTTTGCTTAATCTGACATTTAACTCTAGGTGCATTAAATCAGGTTCACTTGGTGGATTGAATCCACCAATTAGTAAACTAGTGGTATATGAAAATTGCAAGCTCATTTTCTCAGGCTGATTAACAAAATAAAAGATTTATAACTAAAAGCCACTGAATAAATACATCTTTAGAATATTTGTGGGCATTTTGATGTCCTGTCTTAGTTTGAATAAATACATCTTTAGAATATTTGTGGGCATTTTGATGTCCTGTCTTAGTTTGTGCAAATTCAATTATTGACCCACAGACCTGCAGTTCATGGTATTTTGTTTAATTGACAGGGAAAAATTGGAACTTTCTTCACTGGACTTTTTCCACAGGTACCTGAGATCATACCTGAAACGATGACGGCCAGATGTGAATAGCTGATGTCTAATGAGGTGCAAGGATGCATCTCCAGAGACAAGTGCTGATTACTGTGGTTTGAACATCCATGGCTTTGGTGAATATGAGTAGGCTGTGCTGAAGGCTGAAAGAAGGCTGCATATATAACTATCACCTGTGCACTGATCAGTGATCATTTCTTTATGTTTGCAGTAAGATTTTCATCATGGAAATGGATTTGATCCTGAAGGGATGCAATCCACATGTTTTTTAATGAATTTCAGCAAATTATCAGATAGTGACCGTTTCATGTTACTGTTTGTCATGTGGGCCAATTGATATGCAGAATTTACTTTGGACTGACTAAATTTAAATGCTAATCCACTTCACTGAACAACATTGACACATGAAAGACTAATGCTTGTTTTCCTTTTGTTTTTCAGGCCATAAGAAAGTATAGAAAGTAGGCACATCCATTATAAGTATGACATTATTAAACCCTGTCTTAATTCTTTGCTAAATTCACAATCACAATAGTATGAGATTAGTTTTCACAGGAATCCTCTTCTGGCTCTTAACATCAGTGCAGTCCTGGCTGACCACCCGAGGTCAGGCTGGTGAAGTTGAGGTCAGAAATGTCTGACCTCAAAAGGGGGATTGTTGGAAATGAGTTTTTATGAAGTTTCATGAGGTTCATGGTATATGCTACATATATATCTTATGTACATTCACTTCCCTGAGAAATTGGTCTGGAAAATAACATAACTGATTAAAATACACAAGTGCATAATGTTTTAGGTCAGAATGTTCCTGCTATGTTGCCATTGTATCAATAACAGAAGCACGGACTCCGGAGTGGTCAACGAGACTAAACATGATAAAGGAACACTTGGAGGAAGAAGCAGCTGTGGAATCCTTTTTCTCTGTCTTGCACACTTCTTGTTTTGTATCATGATGTAAAAAGACTGATAAGCTGTGACTACATGAAACTGTAAGCTGAATTAGAATGTGCCAGTACTTCATGCCATCTCACACGGGCATGGCATGCAGTCTGACCCAGATTAAACTGTTTGAAATGGTTTTCTTAAATTTAATAATTGGACTCCTTATTCCGTTGTTTGCTGTCATTCCTGTTTAATAAACGAACATGCCGGAACCTGGGGGGATAGGCTGGTTTTTCAGGTTCCTTCACTGCTCAGTTTCACACAGAGGACGCACTGATTACGCAGGGAGTTTGTGGAGTCATGTGAAAACAAACCCCATAGTGCCATATACCCACGTGTCAGGAATTTTATTGGCTATACATCTGTCAATTTAGATTTTGGGTCAGAGTTGACCAATAAGAATGATTGGCGGACATTTGGGGACATGTCCAGAGAAGTCAGATGACGCTGTCTGCTTATTACTGGCTCTGGAAAACCCATTTCATAACACGATTGGCCAAATGAGGTGTCAATCAAATTCTGAGGGTCTAGTCTGTCATATAAAAGCATCGTAAGGGTGAACTGCAGCGTTACTGTGACGCTATGAGGCTTCAAAGTCAAAAAGCACTACACAGGGCCCCTGGGCGGGCCCTTGCCAGTTAAGGGGTTTAATTGAAGAAAAAAAGAAGAACCCCAGGTTAGTTTTCAGCACTGTAGCCAGGCTGACAAAGAGTCAGAGCTCTGTAGAGCCGAGTATTCCTTTCACTTTAACTAGTAGTGACTTCATGAATTTCTTTACAAACAAAATTTTAGACATTAGAGAAAAAAGTATTCAACATCATATAGATGATGTTGATGCTTTTAGGTGTATCATAGTCCTCCCACATCTCCAACATCCAGAGGGCCACGGACCCGATGACCATATATCAACTCGAATGGTGAAAATGTTGAGCTCTGGGCACCTCATGGAAAGCAAAAAGCAAAAATGGCAACCACTTATCCCAGTCCTTTCCTGTATCTGAGACAAATTTCCTTAACATGGAGATCAAGGTTTTACTAAAACGCTCAACAAGGCCCATCAGTCTGAGGGTGGTAGGGGTGGTTCTTACTTTTTTAATCCCTAAGAGCTGATAAACCTGTGTGAGTGTTCAGCTCATGAAGTTTGTTCCCTGATCTGTCAGAACCTCTCAGGGGATCCCAATTTGACTAAAAAACTTTAGCATAGCTGTAGCTACTTGCTTAGCTGTGACCTCTCTCAGTGGGTAGGCTTCGGGATACCTAGTTGCATAGTCACATATAAACAAAATAAACTTGTTTCTTGTCTGACTGCGTTCAACTGGTCCCACTATATCCACAACAATATCTTCAAAGGGTGTGGAAATAACAGGGAGAGGAATGAGGGGGACGGGTGTTGTATATACTTTCCAGATCTAAACTGACATTCTGGGCATGATTTACAGTATTCTTTCACTTGGGTATACACTTTTACTTATTCTGTGCAAAGTTTTCATAAAACGCAAATGGCCAGCCCGCGGGATAGTATGCCCCACCTTCATCACCTCGGCCCTTGAATTTTCAGGAAGCACAAGCTGTTTACCCTCATCAGCCTGTCTAGATAGGAGCCAATTTTCCATGACAAAATGCTCAGAAAGCAAGCTAGAGTTAGCTGCAACTTTCTTAAAACATTCAGCTAGTGTGGAATCATTTTTCTGCTGGAGTGATATTTTGCAAGGCAAAGAGAAATCATCATCATCTAATTCTGGAGCCCCAATCTCTTGCTCTGAATGCTCTGCTGACTAAAGTAGCAACTCCTCAACCTGCTCTCTTTGTCTCTCCAACCTTTCTTCCTGTGTGGCACTTGCAACATTATCTACTTGCTCATCCTGAAATGGCATCAGCTTGAGTGTGTCACCAGTGTTAGTTTCTGAAGTGATGGACTCACACCTGACACTAGCTGGCAAAAAAGGATTAGCAATAGCAGGATTTAGCTCTACAGGTTCTGGCTGAAGTAACCCTGGGTTTTCAGCTATTTCCAGCACCCCCGACAGCCTTGCTCTAGCCCTGGTCACAATCCCACACAACTTACTCTTGCTTTCCTGGATGACACCTAACAAAATGGGCAAATCAGTCCCCAGCAGAACAGGATATGGCAACTCAGGAGCTACCCCTACTTTGATAAGGTATGGCTGGTTATAAACTTCAGTGTAGACCTCAGCAGTTGGCACCTCCAAACTCTTTTGTAGCTGTTGGGTCCATGGCCACAAAAGCACTTCTAGCATTTCCTGTCAACAGTGGAATGAGTCAAACTGCCCACTGTGGCCAACTATAGACCTCAGCCAGTCTCTCAAAGGCAGCAAGATAATGCTCAATGTCATAAGTGTCTTCTAATCTTTGCAATTTTGGGTCTCCAACTGGAACTCAACTTCCTGCTGGTGACGGCTGACCGGTCCGGGTGGCCTCCAGGTCGAGTTGGTGCTGTGTCACCTGATGTGACAGGACACTGAGTTTCTGCTCCTGCTTATTTGTCTCCTTTTCTTGTCTTTTGTCTCTCTCCAGTTTAACTTGCATAAAACTCTCAAACATTGAGAAACATTGTTGTACTAATTAACAGCTACACCTATATGTTATTATTTATAGGGTGCAATAAACTGATCTAAATCTCAATGTGTACTGCACTGCATATACGCAAAATGTGCATGCCGCCATACTGTGCAGTGTTTGTCAAAAGAAGAAGAAGAAGAAGAAACAGCCTTTATTGTCCCACAGAGGGGAAATTTGGGTGTAACAGCAGCCACAGTTATTATAAATATAAATATAATAATTTACACTATTAAGAATATATATTTATATATATATATATAAAATCAACAAACAAGATTAACCGTAATACTACTAATAATAACAGTACTACTAATAATAATAAAACTATATACAATGTACATGATGTGCCTGTGTGTTGAACCTTAACAGGCCGGACTATTTACAGTATATTATATATTATCCTACAATGTGTAGGTTATTGTGGTTTTTGTTGGGAGCAGTGATGGTTATACAGTCTTACAGCTGCTGGGAGGAAGGATCTGCGGTAACGCTCCTTTGTGCATTTAGGATGCAGCAGTCTGTCACTGAAGGAGCTCTCCAGCTCAGCAACAGCTTCATGCATGGGGTGGGAGACCTTGTCCCTCAGTGATGTTATTTTGGTCAGAGTTCTTCTGTCTCCCACCACCTGCACTGAGTCGAGAGGACATCCTAGGACAGAGCTGGCTTTCCTGATGAGCTTGTCTATCAGCTTCCTCTCAGCTGTAGACAAGCTGCTGCTCCAACATACTGCTGCATAGAAGATGGCTGATGCCACCACAGAGTCAAACCTGTTAAAGAACTGGTTCAGGTTGTTCGCCCACTCTACAGTAAGTCTCCCACAACCCTAGGGCTTGGTTTGTGGCCTGAAATTGAGTTCAAACTCCTCCAAACCCCACTGATGTTGCTCTGCTGTAGCTGGTCCTCCATCTTCTTCCTGTAGATGTTTTTTCCATCCCTGATTTTCCTTCTCAGATCCTTCTGCACGGCTCTCAGCTCCTCCTTATTTCCTGATCTAAAGGCTCTCTTCTTCTCCTTCAGGAGAGCCTTTATTTCAGAGTTGATCCAGGGTTTGTTGTTTGAAAAACACCGTACCCTCCTGGTGGGCACAGTGTTTTCCACGCAGAAATTGATGTAATCAGTGATGCAGTCCGTGATGCTGTCGATGTCCTCCCCATGAGGGGCACAAAGCTCTTCCCACACAGTGGAGCTAAAGCAGTCTCTCAGAGCTTCTTCAGTCTCCTCAGACCATTTCTTCACTGTGTGTGTCACAACTGGTTCTCTGTGTACCAAGGGTTTGTACACAGGTTGGAGATGAACCAGGTTGTGATCTGAGCCCCCCAGGGGAGGCAGAGGTGATGAGCTGTATGCCTCCTTGATGTTGGCATACAGTAGATCCAGTGTGTTGGTATTTCTGGTGTGGCAGGCGACATTCTGGGTGAAGGTGGGGAGAGTGGAGGACAGGGAGACGTGGTTAAAGTCCCCTGAGATCAGAAAGAGGGCCTGTGGGTGTTGTGTTTGGAGTCTGCTGGTAGTAGCATGGAGGACATCGCAGGCTTCAGCAGCGTTAGCAGAGGGCGGCACATACACAGTTATCACAATAACATGTGAAAACTCCCGAGGAAGATAGTACGGCCTCATACTAACAGCGAGCAGTTCAATGTCCTTACTGCAGAGCGTCTCTTTGATGGTTAGATGTCTGGAGTTGCACCATCTATCGTTGACAAACACAGCCAGACCCCCGCCCCTCTTCTTACCACTCTCCTTGGTTCTGTCGGCACGGATCAAATGAAAGCCGTCCATGTTTATGTGTGAGTCCGGGCAAAAAAATTATTGCTGGTATTTATATTGTTTGTAAATCACTTGTTGACCTATAATCTGTCAAGTGTGGTGGCCCACCCTTTGTGCTTTCATAAAGAACATTTCTGTCACATGTCAAAAGCTGCAATCAGTTGACAACTTAGCAACTTTGATTTAGCGACTTTTCAGATAATGCATTAAAAATAACATTGGAAATCACTTTTTGGTACAACACTGGAAACCTGAAAACTCTGCTGCCGCCGTGCTTTGTGTACATACAGTGCTCGTACTGTGTCCCTTCATATGCTACAGCACTGAGGGGGACCCCCTCCCCAACCTTACCTCGATCCGTTCTTTATTCGTTCTTTTGAGACAGCCAACAACGAGTTTTCTTACAAAAAAGTTGCCAACAGTTCTGGCCACCAATCACCAGCTTACGCACAAATATATGGGCCAGCATAGATGAAAACACACCAGGAACATGTAAAAGTAATGTACATAACTTCTGAATAAAATTTTTGATTCAGCTTTTTGGAGCAATTCAACAACTTCCTTGTTGAATTTATCTCCAGCGGCTTTGGCTGCTGGAGATTTTAGTGATGTGTCATTCCCAAAAGAGCCGGCTCTAAGAGCCAATGCATGGTAGCGAATCAGAAGAGCCGATTCCCCAATTTCTTATTAGCTCTGCTTACACACCTGAGGACAGGGGCAGAATTGATGGGCACATCATGCAACAAGTCACACAGGGGCACTTGGGATTACAGGTGCTGGTCATAAAATTAGAGTATCATGAAAAAGTTGATTTATTTCAGTAATTCCATTCAAAAAGTGAAACTTGTATATTATATTCATTCATTGCACACAGACTGATATATTTCAAATGTTTTTTTTAATTTTGATAATTTTAACTGACAACTAATGAAAACCCCAAATTCAGTATCTCAGAAAATTAGAATACTGTGAAAAGGTTCAATATTGAAGACACCTGGTTCACTTTTTGAATATTACTGAAATAAATCAACTTTTTCATGATATTCTAATTTTATGACCAGCACCTGTATACTATTATGTTAAAGCAGAGAGGGAGATAGATGTTCCACCAGGGGATCAGCGCAACACTACTCGCTGGCCTCCATTCATGCACAGATAAAAAGAAAACTTGGACTATGCCTAATCATTTGAAGCCACTGAACCTCAGACCTTCATTGCACTTCGATACCCTCTGGTGCTGAGCTCAGTGTAATGCCTAACACCACATCAAATCCCTTTCCAACAGATTCACAGGACAACATTGTGGTAATGGGACAGAGTGTTTAACCTTTTGATCATCTAGTTCACATCTCAAGGGAACTGTACAGTTTTCTGAAATTGGGACCCCATTTGATCCCGCTGTAAGGCATGTTGTACTACTTTTCTTTGTAGGATGAGATAAGGCATCCATTCAAGCAGCATTTTTAAGCTGTTGTTCAAATGGCTATTCTTATTCATGCTTTCAGGAGTAACTCCACTGTGTGTGTGTCAAAGATTTCTTTCAGCCTAGAGTATTTTTATTCTTCCCTTTCATCTACACTTTGTATTTTCATATGAGTGACTGTGGGTGCAGTTGGGCGTGTCACTTCTAGAGGAGCTGCTGGACCAGTTTGTTCTATTTGGATTAAGATGAGATGCAGTTTCACTCTCAAGGTGGGGGTGGAGGATCTACTGCATCTCTGGCCTACAGTATTATTTCCTTATTTCACTCTTGTTTCATTTTTTGCTGCCACCCATTTTCTTGTTTGTGTGAGACCTTTTTTATTTACTTTTGGCACATTTCCTGGCAAATCAATATTCTTACTTATGGCCAATCAGTTTGCATGGAGTTCACCTGAGCAACTGGCTCCTACGGATGGGTATTGCTTATGTTGTTTTTAATATTTTAACATAGCTTTTGATTCAGACACCATGTGTTTCAGAGTTCTTGGATCTCATCATCCTCCACAACCCAGCAGATCCTGAAGGGCTAAGATGTTGGAGAAATTATGACAAAAGGCACAAGATCACACCTGCTATCTGAAGAGAAGAGAAATTTTATTACTTATTAGCAAGGGAGCAGGTCCATGCAGAGAATCTGCAGTGCAAATGCTCCAAATACAACATTTACACAGAGCTTTAAAATACAGAAGCAGAAGACACATTTTGACTCAAAGGCTAAATTCCCTGAACTGGTGTCTCACAATCAAACAATGGGGACAATGTCCATGATAAGCAGAACACCTATCCTTACTCCTGTGTGACTTAAGCAGAAACAACAGTCAGGACCCGTTCCCCGGTCCGAAGGCACAGGGAAGCAACCCTCTCAACTATCCAACTTACAGGCAACAAGCCAAGGGGATACAAAAACACCCACCCCAGCTCCCTGCCTCTCACTGAGAGCAACCATTTGAAATATATCAGTCTATGTGTAATGAATGAATATAATATACAAGTTTTACTTTTTGAATGGAATTACTGAAATAAATAAACTTTTTCATGATGTTCTAATTTTATGTCCAGCACCTGTATTGCACCTAACCCCTACCACAATTCCTGTGTGGGGTGGACCTACAGGAGGGCGGATCCATGTCTTTACTTTGGGCTGCTCCTCCTAGGTGGGGCCCTGTTAACCCTATATATTTATATAATTTGGATAAAAATAAAATAAACTAATGATCCCTCATGGAAATTCATATCTGGTATGAATGTGATGTGAATGGATTTCCTTCCCTGAACTGGTCACACAGGTAAACAGATTTGCATCACATGTTCAAAGGGAGGGGACTAGAAACAGGTTATATCACAAAGCTGGCATGTAAAAGAAAACAGGCAGCAGAACATCAGCTGAGACTACATTTCACTATTTAACCATCTGATAAAGTCAGGCATGGCCACCAAACAAGCATGTGAGTACATTTTAAAAGATTTTATTCAATAAATCTAAAACATTTTTTATAATTAATTAAAAATAAAGTAATAAAGCTCAGTAGCCCTCTGTTTAAGTGATTATTTGACTTAACAGAGTTGGCTCTCACTGCGGTATTGTATCACTTCCTGTTCCTGTTTCGGAGCACAGTGTTTTGCTGTCTGTTAGCTGTTATATCTGTATAACTAGATTTATCTGGATAATAACATATTTTAGTGTAATCTTCACCTACTTTAAATAGCATACTCTTTGCTGAATCACCTGTATTCACATTATTCACTTTATTTGTTTTTAGAAATTCGCTAGCTTAGCTCAGCTAGTAGCTTAGCCCTTAGCCGACTCACTACCAGCATGGCTTCTTCTCCTGTCTCTCCTGCACTTTCCTGCTCTGGGTGTCACATGTTTAGTTACTCCTCGGCCTCCTTTAGCAGTAACGGTACTTGTAATAAATGTAGTCTGTTTGTAGCTCTGGAGGCCAGGCTTTCTGAACTGGAGACTCGGCTCCGCACCCTGGAAAATCCTACATCTAGCCAGGCCCCTGTAGCGGGTGCGGACCATGGTAGCTTAGCCGCCGTTAGCTCCCCCCCAGCAGATCCCGAGCAGCAGGGAAAACAGGCCAGCTGGGTGACGGTGAGGAGGAAGCGTAGTCCTAAGCAGAAGCCCCGGGTACACCACCAACCTGTTCACGTCTCTAACCGTTTTTCTCCACTCGGCGACACACCCGCCGAGGAACAAACTCTGGTTATTGGTGACTCTGTTTTGAGAAACGTGAAGCTAGAGACACCGGCGACCATAGTCAAATGTCTTCCAGGGGCCAGAGCAGGCGACATTCATGGAAATTTGAAACTGCTGGCTAAGGCTAATCGTAGATTTGGTAAGATCGTTATTCACGTCGGCAGTAATGACACCCGGTTACGCCAATCGGAGGTCACTAAAATTAATATTGACTCGGTGTGTAACTTTGCAAAAACGATGTCGGACTCTGTAGTTTTCTCTGGGCCCCTCCCCAATCAGACCAGGAGCGACATGTTTAGCCGCATGTTCTCCTTGAATCGCTGGCTGTCTGAGTGGTGTCCAAAAAATGACGTGGGCTTCATAGATAATTGGCAAAGTTTCTGGGGAAAACCTGGTCTTGTTAGGAGAGACGGCATCCATCCCACTTTGGATGGAGCAGCTCTCATTTCTAGAAATCTGGCCAAATTTATTAACCCTCCTAAAAACTGACTACCCAGGGTTGAGACCAGGAAGCAGAGTTGCAGTCTTACACGCCTCTCTGCAGCTTCTCTCCTCCTGCCATCCCCCCAAAACCCCATCCCCATAGAGTCGGTGCCTGCTCCCAGACCACCAAAAACCAAAGCTAAAATCAGCAAAAAGCTATTTAAACATAAAAATTCAAAAACAATAAATAATACAGCTTCATCAACTGCACCAAAAAATAAAACAATTAAATGTGGATTATTAAACATTAGGTCTCTCTCTTCCAAGTCCCTATTAGTAAATGATTTAATAATTGATCAACGTATTGATTTATTCTGCCTTACAGAAACCTGGTTACAGCAGGATGAATATGTTAGTTTAAATGAATTGTTACGGGCCCCAGGGATGGTGCCACCATAACAAAAATGAAATCCCTGCAAATACAGGTAACATTCAGGAGCAATGAAGACGCAGTGCACTCGGTTTGCCTTCCAGATTGCATCTGTTTAGCGGGCGGAAATTCACCCCCCTAAAGCAACCGGGGTGCATCTTCCCTGGAATCAACAGTTCCACCTGAGGTGTTGCTCCAATTTTACTGTCCTTCTGTATAGTCCATGTTGCCCAATAAATCAGCACAAATATTGGTCATGTTTCCCAAAAATATTTTGAGTCTTTGTCGCTGGAAATCACAGGTAAGCAAATTAAATAAATGAAATTAACAGATTAACACAAAAGTGGCCATACATTTTGGGTGTGCCACACGCTCCCCAACAAACAAAAGTGGCTCCTGACACTTGCTGTTAATAGTCCAAATTCCTTTTACCTCTTGAACCAGGTTTCAACTCCTATATGATACATATAAACACACATTACAAATTTATAACAGTATCGCATGAACAAAACCTGTCAGATGTCTTTCTCGACCTTAACAACAGTGGATACAATGATTAATTGGTGAGTAGGTGACAGGTATGGTGTGAGTGGGTTGGACTGAATACCAGTAAGATTGTGGGTACTGGCACATGTGAAATATCGGCTGTACTCCTATGGAGCCAACAACCAAACGTGGCTGATAAGTTGGCTGACCAAGGGAAGAGTAGGTCAGCATCTGGCCAGGTCGCCTCTCCCTTGTAGATCTCCTTGGCTGAGGCTGGAAGTCTGGTTGACACTCTTGAGTATTTCCCCTTGAGCTGTTTGTCTGAAGCACCTGCTGTGCTTCGTCAAGTTGGGGCTCCTCAGCAGAGAGCAAAATCTCACTTTCCTTCTCTTGCTCTATCTCTCCTACGTTCACGCTTTCAGACTCAGATTCCACAGGGGTGTGCTCCTCCAATAGATCTCCAGGTGTCTCAATGGTACTCTGTAGCCTGCTTGTGGTATCCTGCCCATACATGTCCAAATTGGCCTGCACTTGTTCTCTTGGTACCCGTAGCCAGTAACGGGGTGCCTCCCCATCCATCTCGGAATCACTTGTGCCACTGTTCTGTCTTTGTTCGACAGTTTCCAGGGGTGGATTTGACCTTCCTTTCCTCTTTTGAGGCTTATCAAGCATGGCAGACTCAGTTAGGTCTATTGGCAGATCATTAACTTGGAGTAACAAGTTTCTATGGAGGGTACGAGTGGGGTGACCCTTCTTCTCAGGACTGACTTTATAGACTGGGTTATCCCCAACCTGCTCCCTGACAATGTAAATGGCTTTCTCCCAGTATGGTTTCAGTTTGCATGGACCTCCCCTTTCTGAAAGGTTGCGAACAAGAACCCTGTCCCCGGGCTGCAGAGTCACACCTCTGTTCCGTTTGTCATAGTAGCGCTTTCCTTTTGCACTTGAATGTTGGCTGTTAGTGCTGGCTATCTTGTATGCCTCAATCATTTTCTCTTTCCATCTTTTTGCATATTCACTTTGAGTGCATGTCTCATCCTCAGTTACCAATCCAAAGAGAACGTCAATAGGCAGACGTGGATGGCGGCCATACAGAAGGTAATATGGAGAGAACCCTGTTGACTCATGTTTGGTGCAGTTATATGCATGAACGACGTAAGCCAGGTGATCTTTCCAGTTTTCTCTCTCTTTCTCACCCAGTGTCCTGAGCATCTGTAGCAGAGTTCGATTGAATCTTTCTGCGGGGTTGCCCTGAGGATGGTATGGGGAAGTTCTGGAATGATTTACACCAGACAGCTGTCTGAGTGTCTTGAACAACTCATTCTCGAACTCCCGGCCCTGATCATGATGGAGCTTAGCTGGGTACCCAAATCGCAGGATGAAATCACTGAAGATTCGGTCTGCAGCTGTCTTTCCAGCCTTGTTTCTGGTGGGATACGCCTGTGCAAATCTGGTGAAGTGGTCGACTACAACCAATATGTATTCGTACCCACCTCGGCTGGTCTCAAGGTGCAGGAAGTCAATGCACACAAGCTCTAGGGGTGAGCTTGATGTAAGGCTTCCCATGGGTGCTTTGTCAGGCAATGCTGGCTTTTTTTGCTTTATGCAGCGACATCTTCTGGTGATGTATTCCTCAACCTCTCTTTTCATAAAAGGCCAATAAAAGCGGTCTCTTACTAGGCCAAGGACTCTTTCCACCCCAACATATCCCATACTGTCATGCAGGTGTGAGAGGATAGTTGGCTTGTAGATGGCAGGCAGGACAAACTGTCGTCGCCCGGGAGTCTTCCTATAAAGAAGGCCGTCCTCCACCTGCAACCTGCTCCATTCCCGTGTCAGTTTTCTTGTGGGCATGTCAAGTGTCCTACGTACCTCATCAGTTAGTTCTCTGTTTTTCTCCTTTAACTCTAAGATTTTACCTATTACAGGATCTTTATGCTGTTCCTTTGCAAGTTCTTTGTGACTGATTACTGAAAGTGGCTCTATGTTTGAGTGTATTTGTTTTTGTGACGTGATATTGAGGGCTGCTACCCAAGCTACATCCCCTTGTTTGGCTGTCCTAGTTCCCTCCCAAGTGGCACACACTACTTCTTCTGATAGTCTTTCTGAGCACTGATCCATAAGGACATTGATATCAAGTGGACAGCGAGAAAGGGTGTCTGCATCAATGTTCTGTTTGCCGGGCCGATACCTAATTTCAAAGTGGAAATCAGCAAGCTGCCCCACCCAGCGATGTCCCACGGCATTCAGCTTGGCCGTACTCATAACGTAAGTGAGGGGGTTGTTATCTGTGAATACAATGAAGTGGGGTGCATAGTACAAGTAATCTACAAACTTGTCACATATGGCCCACTTCAAGGCCAAGAACTCCAGTTTCCCACTGTGGAGGTGGTAATTCTGTTCAGCTGGAGTCAGGGTACGGGACCCATAACCTATCACCCTCATCTTACCATCCTGGTTTTGGTATAGTACTGCCCCGAGGCCCTGTTGAGAGGCATCTGTGTGCAGTATGAACGGGTGGTCAAAGTCTGGGTAGGCCAGCACTGGTGGGTTTGTTAGAATATCTATGAGGTGCTCCAGAACCTCTTGGTGCTGGTCATCCCATTCTACTAAAGTCCGTGAAGGAAGCTGAGGCCCCTTCATTTTCCCTCTTTTTGGCTTGGTCAGCGGTGGACTAGGTTTTGTCTGGAGTAGTCCATAGAGTGGCCTGGCTATACGGGAAAAGTCCTGTACATAAGCGCGGTAATAACTCAGAAAACCCAGCAGTCGCCTGACATCACCTACTGTTTGTGGGGTTTTCTGCTTCAGTGCCTGTACAGCTTCAAGATCTTTTGGGTCTACCCTCACCCCATCTGCAGACACCAGGCGGCCAACATACCTGACCTCCTTGCGGAGTAGCTCACATTTCTCAGGCCTGAGTTTAACCCCATGTTGTTTCAGAGCTTGGAGTACACGCCGCAGGACCTCAACATGCTCCTCAATAGACCTGGAGAAACAGAGTACATCATCCAAATACGGGATGCAACACTCATCTCTGAGTGTATCCAGCATTTCCTCCATACTTCTTTGGAAGGCTGCTGGTGCGTTAGACAGGCCAAAAGGGATCCTAACCCATTCATACAAACCCCATGGGGTTGTGAATGCAGTCAGATGTCTGGACCCCTCAGCGATGAAGCCCTGGTGGTAAGCTTTGCCCTGGTCTAAGATGGAAAACCATCTATAGCCCCCCAGTGAGTCAATCAGGTCCTGGATGCGGGGAAGAGGGTGCCGATCTGGCACAGTCTTTTTGTTGAGGAGCCTGTAATCAATGCAGAGGCGCAATGATCCATCTTTCTTCCTCACACAAACAATAGGTGCAGCATATGGTGAGTGTGATTTAATAATCCAGCCTTTCACCAGCAGCTCCTGGATATACTCTTTGACTTCCCTATACAATGGCTTTGGGATTGACGCATAAGCCTTTTGGACAGGGGTTTCGTCTCTGAGTCTAACTGACATCTGGAGAGAGGGAATACAGCCAATGTCACTGCTGTCCCGAGCAAATACAGTTGACTCCTCATAAAGTACTTTCTCAACTATTTCTCGTTGGTCTGAACTGAGGTGACTGAGGTCAACCGGTGGTTGCCACAGGTCATTAGGGGGGGTGCTAGGGGAAGCAACATTAACTTCAGCCGTTACTACACCGGCTGGTGATGGCCTCCCACATTGCACATTCTGCTTGCCTAGTTCGAGAATCTTGACTACATGCTGGATGAAGCCAAGTTGAGACCTTTTTGGCAGGATGATTTCCTGCTTAGTGTGGTTAGAGATTGGCACTTTAACAAATGGTTGCCGGCTATCACTGATTTCTAGTAGACCCTCTCCAACACTAAGCTGTTCGAGGATGGAACTCTCTTCCGGTGGTTCATACAGGACCACAGGATTTGAAATGTCAAAGGTAGGTGGTACTTTACATCGCACACGCACCGTTTTACCAGGTGGGAGATTGATATTTTCCCTACCTACTCGAATGGCAGCCATACTGTAATTTGGCTCTTTCTGAACACTGATGAAGTTGACCATGGCCCTAGCCTGCTCTTCCTCTACTCCTAGGGCTTTGCTGAGGAGGCTAAGGATCATAGTTTGTGCGTCTGCATCAGTTTGCTGGTTATTTACCATCCCCTGGAGAACATTGGCTCCCAGTAGTGGCTGGGGAAGCGGGATCTGGCTAACAAGGAAGGGGACTTCCATTGTGAGGTTGGGGTCAACATTCCCTGGGAGATTGACTGCTAGCTCCACCCACCCATCATATGGGATGGACTGGCCATTTGCTGCACACAAGTCAAAGCGTTCCCCAGGCTCCAGGAGCTCTTGTAGAGGCCTTACTGCATTTTGAGGGATGAATGCCTCCTTCCAGGCTCTATCAATGATGCTTACTTGTGAACCAGTATCAAATAGTACTGAGACAGCAAAGCCATTGAGAAAACAATTAATCAGACTCTTTCTACCAATTAGTGGCACTGTGCGCACTGTACTGTTACTAGCAGCTTGTGTCTTAAGAGGGCATGAATGTCTTGTTTTTTTGCTATGTTTCTTTCCATTCCGATGTCTCTGTTTGTGGGTGGCCATTACTGAGCGGGACTGAGACTGTGGAATGGCCTCTGTCTGTCCCTCAACAGAGACCGACTCCCGTTTCCCGACTGTTTGGGTCTTTTCAGACAGCCAACTGCTCTATGCCCGGGGTCCCCACACAAAAAACAGTGGTTACAGTTCTCTGAGCCTTGCTGCATGCAGTTGGTGCAGCTGAATATTTTACCCCTCCTCACAACAGAGGGCTGACTTGGTAGAGGAGTGGGTGCTTGGTGAGCAAGAGGCTGGGTGGTATGCAACTTGTCTTGGTCTGCTGTTTGGGTAGGTACAGCTTTTGAGTGGGTTGCTGTCTGTTGGTCCATTAGAGTTGCGACCATGTTAGCTAAAGCCTCTACTTGTACACTGAGCTGCTGTATCATCTCACTACCACCCTGGTCTACGGTCCCCTCTCTTTCTTCCACTTGGATACTGTGTGCATGTGTTGTTTTTTGACGGGGAGCATGGCCTAGCCTACGCTGATGTTCATTTTCATCACTCATCATTTTTGTAACCTGGCTGAGAATCTCCTCATCGGTGACTTCGCTGTTTGAGAGAAGCGGTCTCAGCTGTTGTCTGATGTCAGTGTGCTTTGCGCACAAACCCTGATAGATGCTGTGAAGAAATACTCCCTGAATAGTCCTGCGGTCATAGCGAATGTCTGTACTGGCCTGTTTTGACTGGAAAAGGATCTTCTGTTTGAGCCCAATCATACGGTACAGAAACTGTTGGGGGGTTTCTTGGTCATTCTGTTTTGCACACATTAGTTCTTGGAACAATTCAGTACTGGCCTTTTCGCCCAAGTGTGATCGGAGGAAGCTCTTGATTTCACTGATGGTGATTTCCTCTTTGTTGATGAGCATGTCCTTGAAGACACCTGGCTTCACTATCCTCAGTACACCTCGGATTACCTCAGCATCTGTAAAACCCTCTCTGATTCCTTCATCAATCTGTTTGCACATGCTGCTGTAAGTTATGTCAGAGTTGTGGTCCCCAATCTGTCCACCGTGTACCTTAAATTCCCTCCGCTGGAGGTAAGAGAGGTCCTTTATGGAAACCATCCTCTCACTGGCTACATGTGATGGAGTATGACATAATGTAGCACGTGATGCTGTGTCATGTGTACTGTGCACCTCACTGGGTTGTGGGTTACTCCAAGTTCCAAACTGCTGTGGCTGCTTACCCAGCTCACCTCGTGTGATTCTAGCCTGGGTTAAGCTTTGATTGGTGTTGGGTGTCTGTGCACCAAAGTCAGTGTGCTGTAGAGCATCAGTAACTGGTGGTGACTGATGGGAGGCAGCATGTGTGAGTGTGGTGCACTCTACTGTCTTAGCGGGTACATTAACATTGTCCTGTGACTGTGCAACCTTATGCACTATGTTAAGCAAATCACGATTTTCAATTATGCTGCACAACATATCATTTAACGCTAGCAGCTGACTCATTCCTTCATCTTCAGATTGTAACAAGGCATCAGACTGCATATATTTAATAATGCATTCCACACAACCTTCTTCATCAGTGGGTTCTAACTCATCACCTGGATAGTCAGTTGCAATGTCTCTTGCTAGCTGGTAGGCTTCCCCACCTGAAAGCTTATACAGGTTCTTTTTGATGCTCCAAACCAGCTCCTTGCGTGCTGTTGACATGATGTGCTTCCACTGGTGAGACACAGCAGTGCAGTTCCCTTGGCAGAACGAAGATCCTCGCCTGAATCTTGGCTTCCCCTCACGGACACTCACCAGCTGTCGTCTTGGCTACAGCAACGTCACCTCGCGTTGGCCTGATGGTTCTGATATCTCTGGACCCTCTTCCGTCGACGAGTCTATTGGAAGTGGATCCCGGACGAGCCCCCACAATTTGTTACGGGCCCCAGGGATGGTGCCACCATAACAAAAATGAAATCCCTGCAAATACAGGTAACATTCAGGAGCAATGAAGACGCAGTGCACTCGGTTTGCCTTCCAGATTGCATCTGTTTAGCGGGCGGAAATTCACCCCCCTAAAGCAACCGGGGTGCATCTTCCCTGGAATCAACAGTTCCACCTGAGGTGTTGCTCCAATTTTACTGTCCTTCTGTATAGTCCATGTTGCCCAATAAATCAGCACAAATATTGGTCATGTTTCCCAAAAATATTTTGAGTCTTTGTCGCTGGAAATCACAGGTAAGCAAATTAAATAAATGAAATTAACAGATTAACACAAAAGTGGCCATACATTTTGGGTGTGCCACAGAATCAACACCCCCGAGTCACAGTAACTGTCAGAATGCTCGAAGCACAGGTCGAGGAGGAGGATTAGCTGCAATCTTCAATTCCAGCTTATTAATTAATCAAAGACCCAGACAAAGTTTTCATTCTTTTGAAAGCCTGACTCTTAGTCTTGTCCATCCTAATTGGGAAAATCAAAAACCTGTTTTATTTGTTATTATCTATCGTCCACCTGGTCCTTACTCAGAGTTTCTGTCTGATTTCTCAGACTTTTTATCTGATTTAGTGCTCAGTTCAGATAAAATAATTATAGTGGGTGATTTTAACATCCATGTAGATGCTGAGAATGACAGCCTCAACACTGCACTTAATCTATTGTTAGATTCAATTGGCTTCTCTCAAAATGTAAAGGAGCCCACCCACCACTTTAATCATACTCTGGATCTTGTCCTGACATATGGCATAGAAACTGAAGACTTAACAGTATTCCCTGAAAGCCCCCTCCTGTCTGATCATTTCTTAGCAACATTTACATTTACTTTAATGGATTACACAGCAGTGGGGAATAAGTTTTATTACAGTAGAAGTCTTTCTGAAAGTGCTGTAACTAAGTTTAAGGATCTAATTCCTTCATTGTTATGCTCTTCAGTGCCATGTGCCAACACAGTGCAGAGCAGCTACCTAAACTCTGCTCCCAGTGAGTTTGATTATCTCGTCAATAGTTTTACATCCTCACTGCGTATAACTTTGGATACTGTGGCTCCTCTGAAAAGGAACGCTTCAAATCAGAAGTGCCTGACTCCGTGGTATAATTCTCAAATGCACAGCTTAAAGCAGATAACCCGAAAGCTGGAGAGAGAATGGCGTCTCACTAAATTAGAAGATGCTTATTTAGCCTGGAAAAAGAGTTTGTTGCTCTATAACAAAGCCCTCCGTAAAGCTAGGACATCTTACTATTCATCATTAATTGAAGAAAATAAGAACAAGCCCAGGTTTCTTTTCAGCACTGTAGCCAGGCTGACAAAGAGTCAGAGCTCTGTAGAGCCGAGTATTCCCTTCACTTTAACTAGTAGTGACTTCATGGATTTCTTTACAAATAAAATTTTAGACATTAGAGAAAAAATTATTCATAACCATCTCAAAGATTATTCTTCATGTTCGGCTGCTTTCAGCACTGCTGGTATTTGTTTAGACTCTTTTGCTCCAGTTGATCTTTCAGAGTTAACTTCAATAGTTACTTCCTCCAAACCACCAACATGTTTGTTAGATCCCATTCCTACTAGACTGTTCAAAGAAGTCTTTCCAATTATTGATGCTTCAATCTTAAAAATGATCAATCAGTCTTTATTAGTTGGCTATGTACCACAGACCTTCAAGGTGGCTGTAATTAAACCTCTGCTTAAAAAGCCATCACTTGACCCAGCTGTCTTACCTAATTATAGGCCAATCTCCAACCTTCCTTTTCTCTCAAAGATTCTTGAAAGAGTAGTTGTAAAACAGCTAACTGATCATCTGCAGAGAAACGGTTTATTTGAAGAGTTTCAGTCAGGTTTCAGAATTCATCACAGTACAGAAACAGCATTAGTGAAGGTTACAAATGATCTTCTTAGAGCCTCTGACAGTGGACTCATCTCTGTTCTTGTCCTGTTGGACCTCAGTGCAGCTTTTGATACTGTTGACCATAACATTTTATTACAGAGATTAGAGCTTGCTATAGGTATTAAAGGTACTGCACTGCAGTGGTTTGAATCATATTTATCTCATAGACTCCAATTTGTTCATGTAAATGGGGAGTCTTCTTCACACACTAAGGTTAATTATGGAGTTCCACAGGGTTCTGTGCTAGGACCAATTTTATTTACATTATACATGCTTCCCTTAGGCAGTATAATTAGAAAGCATTACATCAATTTTCATTGTTATGCAGATGATACTCAGCTTTACCTATCAATGAAGCCAGATGACACACATCAATTAGTTAAACTGCAGGAATGTCTTAAAGATATTAAGGCCTGGATGACCTCTAATTTCCTGCTTCTTAATTCAGATAAAACTGAAATTCTTGTTCTCGGCCCCACAAATCTTAGAAACATGGTGTCTAACCAGATACTTACTCTGGATGGCATTACTTTGGCCTCCAGTAACACTGTGAGAAATCTTGGAGTCATTTTTGACCAGGATATGTCCTTCAATGCACATATTAACCCCTTAACTGGCAAGGGCCCGGTGACGGGCCGTTTGTAGTCCCTTTTATATGGCAGGCTAGACCCTCCCATTTTTATTGACACGTCATTCGGCCAATCATGTAACTGGCTGCACCAAATCACCTGACAAAGCTACGTGACGCCCTCTGAGTATTATTGGCTCTGGGAAACCCATTTCTTAACATGATTGGCCGAATGAGGTGTCAGTCAAAATGGGCGGGTCTAGCCTGCCATATAAATGCACTTCATTCGGCCGGCGGACCAGACGCAGCCAGTTAATAGGCTATGAAATGGGTTGTTCAGAGCCAATAATAACCAGAGGGTGTTATGTAGTTTTTGTCAGGTGATTTTTTTGCTGCCAGTTAAGGGGTTAAACAAATATGTAGGACCGCTTTTTTGCATTTGCGCAATATTTCAAAAATTAGAAACATCCTTTCTCAGAGTGATGCTGAAAAGCTCATTCATGCATTTATTACTTCTAGGCTGGATTATTGTAATTCATTATTATCAGGCTGTCCTAAAAGCTCCCTGAAAAGCCTTCAGCTGATCCAAAATGCTGCAGCTAGAGTACTGACAGGGACTAGAAAGAGAGAGCAGATTTCTCCCATATTGGCTTCTCTTCATTGGCTCCCTGTTAAATCTAGAATAGAATTTAAAATTCTTCTCCTCACATACAAGGTCTTGAATAATCAGGCACCATCTTATCTCAAAGACCTCATAGTACCATATCACCCCAACAGAGCACTTCGCTCTCAGACTGCTGGCTTACTTGTGGTTCCTAGGATACTTCAGAGTAGAATGGGAGGCAGAGCCTTCAGCTTTCAGGCGCCTCTTCTGTGGAACCAGCTTCCAGCTTGGATTCGGGAGACAGACACCCTCTCTATTTTTAAGATTAGGCTTAAAACTTTCCTTTATGATAAAGCTTATAGTTAGGGCTGGATCAGGTGACCCTGAACCATCCCTTAGTTATGCTGCTATAGGCCTAGTCTGCTGGGGGGTTCACATAATGCACTGTTTCTCATTCACCTTATTTACTTTGTTTATACTCCACTCTGCATTTAATCATTAATTGATATTAATCTCTGGCTCTCTTCCACAACATGTCTTTCTCTCCCCTCAGCCCAACCGGTCGCGGCAGATGACTGCCCCTCCCTGAGCCTGGTTCTGCTGGAGGTTTCTTCCTGTTAAAAGGGAGTTTTTCCTTTCCACTGTCACCAAGTGCTGCTCATAGGGGGTCGTTTTGACTGTTGGGTTTTCTTTGTATTATTGTAGGGTCTTTACCCACAATACAAAGCGCCTTGAGGCGACAGTTTGTTGTGATTTGGCACTATATAAATAAAATTGAATTGAATTGAATTAGTAACAGTTTGTGTTTTTGCACTTATTTTTCTTTATTTTATCTTTTATTATTGTATCTGATTTCTAAAGGTGCTATTTACTCAAATTGGACTGTTATCAATACATTTAAAATCTGTCCAGTCTAAACAGATGCACCAGCTATAACACACCAGCTTTTAGTTATTTTTTTTAATTGTAGAAAAAAAATCTTCCAACAGTGATTAAACCTAAATAATATAATGTTGAGACAATGTTCAAGGTTTTATTTTTTGTATACTTGTCAGTTTGGAGAGTTTTGACTTCAAATGTCCAGTAGCACTTTTTATTACAGCTCAGTAATAACTTGGTATTAATGGGATAACCAGGTGGAAACAAAAAAGTAATGATGTGGAAATTTACAAGTTATTACTAGCCAACTACCAAGGTAATAATCAGGTAAAAACCGTGTAATATCAAGGAAGCAAAAGCAGTTACAACTGAGTAATATTCCACTGAAATTTATATAATTGGATAATAAAGGCCCAAAAACTGAGGGTAATACCATGGAAACAAAGATATGCCAGTGAGGCTAAATCATTCAGTAACAGTCGCATAATAATGTGGTAACATATGGTAAACAGCTAAGACGGTGACATCTATGCAAGTCAAACAAATTCTTTCATGAACTGAAGTTCATAAACAACTTAAATTTTAAAACGACGCCGTTGTCGTGTAAATGGGAGGCCAAAACGCATCAAAATGACGCCGTTTTCATTTTAAAAAGGTGTCGTGTAAACAGGGCCATAATCTCTCCAGAGTGTCCTGGGTCTGCCCCGGGGCCTCCTCCCAGAAGGACATGCCCAGAACACCGCACCCAAGAGTTACCCAGGAGGCATCATAATCAGATACCCGAATCACCTCAACTGGCTCCTTTCGATGTGAAGAAGTGACTCTTCTTTGAGCCCCTCTCAAATGGTTGCATGTCTCACCCTATCACTAAGGGAGAGGCCAGCCACCCTTAGGAGGAAGCCCATTTTGTATTGTATGGATTGTATTCACGATCTTATTCTTTTGGTCACTACCCAAAGCGTACATAGGTGAAGGTAGGGACGTAGATTGACCGGTAAATTGGCAGCTTCGCTTTTATGCTCAGCTCCCTCTTTGCAACTACAAACCAAGTCCAATAATAAAACACCATTCGTGTTCAGATCAGGCTGTTGCTCCCAATCATGTCCCTCCAGGTCTCACTGTCATTGCCCACATGAGCGCTGAAGTCTCCCAGCAGGACGACGGAGTCACCAGATGGAATATCCGACTCCAGAAAAGGGTGGGTACTCTGAACTGTCATTTGGTGTATGAGTGCAGGACTCTTTCTCCAGCCCAAAGGCACCAGGAAGAAGCCCTCTAGTGTACTGGTGAAAACTCCAACATACAGCCAGCAAGCCAAGGGGATACAAGAATACCCACCCCAGCTAGCCAGCTCTCACCAAACTACTGGCTGAGTAGACAACACAGAAATGGAGCTCTTGGTCACTTTTCAAGAATATAAGAGCCATACATCCTGTAGAATAGCAATCATAATCATTCCACTGGCCAGGGCCTTTTTGTGTGGATTTTGTATGTTATCACTAGATCTGTGTGGGTTTTTTCTGGCTTCCTCCCACAGTCGTGCATGGGGTAAGGTTAACTGGTGTATCTAAATTAGCCCTAGGTGTGACTGTGAGAATTGACCATTTGTGAAAATGTTAATTGTTTGTCTCTTTGCATTAGCCCTTATTAGAGGACTCTGTGGAACTCCATAATTAACCTTAGTGTGAGAAGAAGACTCCCCATTTATGTGAACAAATTGGAGTCTATGAGATAAATATGATCCCAACAACTGCTGTGCAGTGCCTCTCAATTATTTTCTGTTATGGCCCCCCTAGGAAGAAGAACACCTTTTGCCCCCCCCCCCCCCCCCCCCCCCCCCCCCAACTCTCCAGCACGACTAGAGCCTGCTCTACGCTCTGAGTAGGCAAAAAAAAACAAAAGAAACCCCAAAAAAATGTGCACCATAGAGCTATTACTTACTGCTCACACTCTGACAATGAGAGCACCACTGCCACTTACTGTTAAGATAAGATAAGATAAGATAAAACTTTAATGATCCCACGACGGGGAAATTTGTGCATTACAGCAGCTCAATACAGAGAAAAAATCAAAAGGATGAGTAAGAACAAATAACTAAATTAAAATAGAATAGAATAAAATAAAATAGCAAAAATCTATACACATATACATAAGTACTATATACATAAATATATATATCAGTGTCAATACCCACATTTACATATACACACATATACACACACGTCAAAACACTATATACAGATATCAAAATATTATATACATTTGTAGCCGGTAAGGTACACAGCATACACGGTATGCATTATATGGGTGAGTGTAATAAATAAAATGTATCTGACTGTATGGATAAAGTGATGGCAGAGGAGGTAAAGTGTCCAAGTGACTCAAGACATTATGAAGTGTTGTACAGTCTAACTACTGTTGGGATGAATGACCTGTGAAAGCGCTCCTTCCTGCAGCGAGGATGTTTCAGTCTCTGACTAAAGGAGCTGCTCAGTTCACCCACGGTCTCATGCAGAGGGTGATGGGGGTTGTCCATGATGGATATCAGCTTTGCTAACATCCTCCTCTCACCCACCACCATCACAGACTCTAGAGGACATCCCAACACAGAGCTAGACCTCCGCACCAGTTTGTCGATCCTGCTCCTGTCCCTTTCGGTGCATCCACCCCCCCCCAGCAGGCCACTGCATAGAAAAGGGCAGATGCTACCACTGTGTCATAAAAGGTCTTTAACAGAGTCCTGCAGACACCAAAGGACCTCAGTCTCCTCAGCAGGTGTAGTCGACTCTGGCCCTTCTTATACAGGACGTCTGTGTTTGTACTCCAGTCCAGCTTGTTATTGAGATGAACACCCAGGTACTTGTAGGAGACCACTGTCTCAATGTGCTTTCCCTGGATGTTCACCAGTGCTGTAGGGGGTGACTTCCTCCTGAAGTCTATGATCATCTCCTTCGTCTTGCTGGCGTTGATTTGGAGTGCGTTGTTCTCACACCAGCCGACAAAGTCACTGATGACCCCCCTGTATTCCTGGTCGTTCCCATCTGATACGCATCCGATGATGGCCGTATCATCTGAGAACTTCTGTAGGTGGCAATGGTCTGAATTGTACCTGAAATCTGAGGTGTACAGACTGAACAGAAAGGGTGAGAGGACCGTGCTCTGTGGCGCCCCCGTGCTGCAGACTACTACATCAGACACACAGTCATGGCACCTCACATACTGTGGTCTGTTGGTGAGGTAGATGATGATCCATGCCGTCAGCTGCCTGTCCACTCCGGCTCCCTCCATCTTCCCTCTCAACAGTGCAGGCTGGATGGTGTTGAAAGCACTGGAGAAGTCAAAGAACATGACCCTCACAGTGTTCCCTGCCTGCTCTAGGTGAGAGAGGGATCTGTGCAGCAGGTAGATGATGGCATCGTTCACCCCGATGCCAGGCTGGTAGGCGAACTGCAGGGGGTCCAGCGCTGAGCTCACCAGTGGGCGGAGGTGGTGCAGGATGAGCCTCTCCATGGTCTTCATCAGGTGAGAAGTCAGGGCCACAGGTCTGTAGTGGTTGGACTCCCTGGGATGTGCGATCTTTGGCACTGGAACTATGCAGGAAGTCTTCCACAGTTCAGGAACCCTCTCCAGATTCAGGCTCAGGTTGAAGATGTGCAGGACCACCTGACAGAGCTGGTCTGCACAGTCCCTGAGCAGTCTGGGGCTGATTCCATCTGGACCCGCTGCCTTACTGATCTTCGTCTTCCTGAGCTGACTTCTCACCTGATCAGATGTGAGGTGGATGTGAGGCTGGGTTGGTGTGGGTGATGGGGCTGGCTCCGCTGTGGGTGAGGGTGAGGAGAGCGCAGGCAATGATGGCATTGCACCAGGAGAGGGGGGGGTCAGCATACGGAAGGGGGCAGATGGGAGCTGAGGGGTGGGGGAGGTGGTCAACGACCCAGAGTCAAATCTATTGAAAAACAGGTTTAGGTCGTTAGCCCACCCCCGGTCAGCAGACACTGTGGCTCCTCCATTGTCCTCGAAGTGGCCGGAGATTTTTTTCATGTTTCTCCAGACTTCTCGGACTTTGTTATGTTGGAGCTGTTCCTCCATCTTCCTCCTGAAGCTCTCTTTGCCTCTCCGGATCTTGTATTTTACATCCTTTTGCACTCTCCTCAGTTTCTCCTTGTCTCCAGATCTGAAGGCCCTCTTCTTCTCGTTCAGCAGGGCCTTCAGCTCTGGGGTCACCCACGGTTTATTGTTGGAGAAGCACCGTACCTTCTTGGTTGGCACAGTGTTCTCCACACAGAAGTTCATGTAGTCTGTGATGCAGTGGGTGAGGGCGTTGATGTCCTCACTGTGAGGCCTGCAGAGTTCCTGCCAGTCTGTAGATTCAAAACAGTCTCTCAGGGCCTCACTGCAGTCCTCAGACCACAGTCTTATTGTCTTTTTGGTGGGGGGTTTCTTCTTCACAATGGGGGTGTAGGTGGGGTGAAGAATGACCAGGTTGTGGTCCGAGTGGCCAAGCGGGGGTAGAGGCGATGAGCTGTAAGCCTCCTTTGTGTTAGCAAACAGCAGGTCTAGAGTTTTATTGTCCCTTGTGTGGCAGTCAACATATTGGGTGAAGTTAGGGAGAGTGGAAGAAGGTGAGGCATGGTTGAAGTCCCCAGAGATGATAATCAGGGACTGCGGATGTGCCGTCTGTAACTGAGAGACGGTGGTGTGGATGTCCTCACAGGCTGCTGTAGCGTCGGCCGACGGCGGGATGTAAACAATTAACACAATAACATGTGAAAACTCCCGGGCCAGGTGGTATGGCCGAACGCTAACCGCTAACAGTTCAATGTCTTTGGTACAGCGCTGCTCCTTCACAGTGATGTGTTCTGGGTTACACCATCTCTCATTAACGTACATCGCCAGTCCCCCACCTCTCCTCTTACCACTCTTCCTCATGCTCCGGTCCGCTCTCACCAGTTGAAAGCCCTCCAGTCCGGTGTGTGGTCCATGAGCCAAGTCTCCGTGAACAGCAGGAGGCTGCTCTGCTGGTACTCCCACTGGAGTCTGGTTAGCGCCGTCAGCTCTTCCATCTTGTTGGGTAAAGATCTTACGTTACCCATGAGAATAGATGGAATGCTCGGTTTGTACCGTCTCCTCCTCTTCCGGTACTTCGCTCCAGCTCTGCATCCCCTCCTCCGACGCCGTAATTCCTTCGGAATCTCGGGTCGCTCCTCCGGGAGTACGCTCCTGTTGCACAGCGCTAACAGCTGATCCCAGCTGTAAACAATATATATTTATATATGTAAAAATAATATATATATATATATTTTTTTTTTTGTCCCACCCCCTGAGGGCCCAGAGGTGGGCCTTGACTAATTGGAGCCACCTGGGCTCACTAATTTAAGCAGGGCTCCACTAGGCTGGCTCTAACCTCGGTTTATCTTTTGTTCTGGTTTGGTTTTGCATTGTAATATTCATTCAGATTTCCACATACATGGCCACTCAGTCATATACTGCATACACAGGACATATTGACATATTCACATCACATATTTATCTTTCTTTTTGATTTGTTTACTTTTCAATAAAACTAATCTGATTGGTCTATACCTTTGCCTCCCCTCATTCCTTTTTACGGGCCATGAACCAGCCTGTGAGAGATATATGAATATATATACACACACACGGTTTTTGTAGTACCGGCAAGAGTTTAAAACTACTTTCATCCCTGCTCATAGTACCATATCACCCCAATAGAGCCACTCTCAGACTGCTGGCTTACTTGTGGTTCCTCGGATACTTAAGAGTAGAATGGGAGGCAGAGCCTTCAGCTTTCAGGCCCCTCTTCTGTGGAACCAGCTCCCAGCTTGGATTCAGGAGACAGACACCCTCTCTATTTTTAAGATTAGGCTTAAAACTTTCCTTTTTCATCAAGCTTATATGCTGCAATAGACCTAGGCTACTCTGTTTATACACCCCTCCATCATTATTTATCTCTCCCTTCAACCCAAACTGGTTGCAGCAGATGGCTGCCCCTTTCTGAGCCTGGCTCTGAAGGAGGTTTCTTCCTGTTAAAAGGTAGTTTTTCCTTCTCACTGTGGCCAAGTGCTGCTCATAGAGGGTCATTTTGACTGTTGGGTTTTCTCTGTAATTATTGTAGGGTCTTTACCTTACAGTATGAACCTCCTTGAGGTGACTGCTGTGATTTGGTGCTGTATAAATAAAATTGAATTGAATTGAAAGAGGCCACAGCCATCAGAGAATACTGTTTCCAAGAAAGGGTGTAGATGGTCTACAACAATACTTATGTTGGTGGTACCCGTCAAACTAACATCTACATGAATGATAGGACCCAAGGTTTCCCAGCAGATAATTTCCCAAAGCATCACACTGTCTCCACTGGCTTGCCTTCTTCTCACAGTGCATCCTGGAGCCGGGTATTCCCAAAGTAAGCAATCCAGCTTTCCAAGTGCTGTAAAAGAAAACAGGAATCACCAGACCAAGTGCTCACGTGCCCATTTTTGGCAGTTTCAGCAGTGAAAAGAGGTCAGCATGGGCACCCTGACTGGTCTGCAGTTATCAAGCCCATACACAAGAAACTGTGATGCCCTGTGTATTCTGACAACTTTCTATCAGAACCTGTGGTGTGTGATACAAAGTTGCTCAAAATAAACACCCTCAAGTATGCTTACCCATTTTTCCTGCATCTAACATGAACTTAGCTCAGTTGTTCCCTAATATATCCCACTAACAGGTGAAAAAGAGATAATCAGTGTTTTTCACGCATTTAATCATTAATTGTTATTAATCTCTGGCTCTCTTCCACAGCATGTCTTTTTCTCTCCCCTCAACCCAACCAGTCGCAGCAGATGACCCCCCCTCCCTGAGCCTGGTTCTGCTGGAGGATTCTTCCTGTTAAAAGGGAGTTTTTCCTTCCCACTGTCACCAAGTGCTGCTCATAGGGGGTCGTTTTGACTGTTGGGTTTTCTCTGTATTATTGTAGGATCTTTACCTACAATACAAAGTGCCTTGAGGCGACTGTTTGTTGTGATTTGGCGCTATATAAATAAAATTGAATTGAATTGAATTGAATTGAATTGAATTGAATTTCACCTGTCAATGATCATAATGTTATATCTGATTGGTGTATATTGTGAGAGTACTTTGTAGAATCCAAAGATGGTAGTACACCTCTGAGCACCAGCAGCTGATCACAGCCGCTACAGAGTAAACAAATCCACTGGAATTCACTGTATAACATTGGACTTATTTCTAAATGAGCCTGTGAAGCTACTTGCATTTTCAGTACCTGACCTTTTGGAGTACATTTGTGCACTCGTGTTACTGTGGCTGCTTTACCATTAGCTCACTACTGACACTAAAAAATTCAAATGGATTGTTTTGTGGCTGTTTAGAGAAAAGGTTTGGTAAATTTAACTTTTTACAGCATCAGCAATTATCAGTAACAGAATTTGTTTGTCAAATTCTCCTGTAGGTGCAGAGGAACGCGACCTCAGGATTGTTCTTCTTGGGAAAACAGGAGTTGGCAAGAGTGAAACAGGAAACACCATCTTAGGGGAAAAATCTTTTTTTTCAAGGCTGTCTCCTTTCTTAGTGACAAAAAAGTGTGAGAAGCAAACATGCCAGTTTGATGGTCAAAAGCTGGCTATTGTTGATACTCCAGGTCTGTTTGAGATAGAAAAAGATCCAGAAAAATTGAAGAAAGAGCTTGTTCGATGCTCCTTCTTATCTGCTCCCGGTCCTCATGTCTTCCTGGTTGTGATCCAGCCTGGAAGATTTACCGAGGAAGACCAAAAAACAGTGAAAATCATTCAGGACGTCTTTGGACAAGAATCAGCATGTTACACTGTGGTCCTGTTCACTCGTGGAGATGACCTGAAGGAGGAAAATGTTTCCATAGATGATGTCATCAGTGACAGTCAAGCTCTCCAGGACTTTATCAGTCAGTGTGGTGGAGGACATCATGTTTTTAACAACAAAGACAACGATAACTCTCAGGTTACAGAGCTGCTGAAGAAAATCAACAGAATGATTGAAAATAACGGAGGGAAATACTACACCAATGAAATATTTGAAAATTCAGAAAAAGCCATACAAGAAACGATGGCAAAACTTCAGAAAGATGATCCAAATTTGAAACCTGAAGAAGCCAGAAAAAAGGCAGAGGAGTACAACACACGTACTTTGGATGATTCAGCTGCTACCAGCTCTGCTACAACTGACAGATTTGTTTCAGCTGCTGCTGCTACAGTTACAATGGCAGTTGGAGCTGCAGTTGCAGCAATAGCAATGAGAACCAATTCATGCGTTATCCAGTAATATATACTTTTTTTTTACCTATCAATTATTCATTCAATTCATTTAAAGACTCTATTAACCATTTTATTTTTATTATAAAATTTTGTCCAAAAATAGTCAACATGCCGTACTGTTAACAGATTTTTCTCACACTGCTGATTTGTTGATATGATTTCTGAGGTTATCTTGAATTGTTAATAATTTCTGTAAGAATCTGTCAGAGAATCATAAAGATATTTCTGTGTTGATCAAAGTGAGAGCTTAAATGGCTAAACACAGTCACAGTTTGGTTTCCATGTACTTTCAGGAAGTTCTGACATGTTAATAAATATAAATTTGTTGCATGAGAGTCTCTGTGTTCATATTTCATTTTTATTCTTTTATAACTCATTTAATGAGATTTTTTTTTTTAAATCAAGCATTAAAATGGAAACATTAAATCTCAAAGAACTGTGAAATTTTCACTGGCTAAGTGATTGTGTGTTAATAGTTAGCTTAGTTGTATTTGGCAGTCTGCCCTCCCCTGATGTCCTGTGTTGATTGCAGGTTCAGGCTCAGACCTGAGGATAGTGCTGGTGGGTCAGGAGAAAGTGGGGAAGAGTTCAGCAGGAAACACCATCCTGGGAAAGAAGGAGTTTGGCTGTAAGATAAGCTCCAGCCCTCTGACTCTGAGCAGTGAAAAGAAGGAAGCTGATGTTCTGGGTCGCAGAGTCTCTGTGGTCGACACCCCCGGACTCCTCAACACTCGGCTGACTGCAGAGAAGGTGAAATCAGAGCTGGAAAAAGCTCTTGAGCTGAGCTCTCCAGGTCCTCACATCTTCCTCCTCATCCTCCAGCTCGGAAGATTCACCCCACAAGAAAAGGAAGGGCTGAAAACTCTGCAGACAATGCTGAATGATGACATCTCCAAACATACTATGGTGCTGTTCACCTACAGAGACCGACTGGAAGACACCGACATGGAGCAGTTTATCAGCGAGGACAAGAACCTGCAGGAGATTTTGAAGAGATGTGGTGGTGTCTACCATGTGTTCAACAACAAAGAGATGGAAGACAGGCATCAGGTACAGGAGCTGCTAGATAAAGTGGACACTATCTGTGAGGGGGGACACTCATACTATGAGAGAAGGTCTCTGTTACTGAGGTTTGTCAGGAGTCTAGAGCTTAGGTCTTTATTCAGCACTCTCCCACGTTGCAGTATTTTGATACTGGGATCGTTTATTGTGTGTTTCCTTCATTTACAGTGTGTTCGTAGAAGAATTCCCACACCTTGCTTATTCTTCTATAACTCAGTGAGACGTTTGCTCTTGTTTAGGACAACTGAGATGCACCAGGTGTTTGTTGAGATAGATGAAATAAGGTGCACCAGTTGTGTTTGGCGCTATATGAATCTAATTGACCTGAATTGAGTTGAAAGCTAAAAGTAATGTCCATGATTTGGGGCCTCAGGAAGTAACATCTTTACACAGTTAGAAACACATAAATCTGCAGTAAATTGGAGAGTAACAAAAGGGAAATCAGGGAGATACAAAGTAGGCAAAGAAAATGATACAAGTTTTGGAAGATATTATCACATTTCAATCACAGATACCATGATCATTAAAAAATTTTCAATATATACTATTCTTTATATACTGCCATCTACTGGTTTTTCAGATGACTAGAGAGAAGGGTAAGAAAAGATAACGAAGAGACGTGAAGTAGAAAAAGAAGATGTTGCAAAGTGTTAACAAGCTTCAAGCACTTTTTGAACTGGCTCTCTTCCACAGTGTGTCTTTTGTCCTGTCTCTCTCCCCTCATCTAAATCAGCGTCCAGCCTCTCATATGTAGGGGTTTTGGTGTAGCTAGAGGTTGGTAAACTAGAAGCTGACAAGCCACAGTCTCAGAACAGCAGGACTTCTTTAAAGAGAATTTCTTTGTTAAAGTAAGCCCGCAAAATTCTGTCCTCTTTGCATTATAATGAATTTTCACCCATTAGTAAACCTGAGTGAAAAGCCTATTACAGAGCTAAAAGTCTAGAATGCCTTTCAGAAGCTTGTTTTGAAAGATAACATCTTCTAGTTCCCAAAGCTGTGCTTGTTGACCATGTGGTTCTAATGCTCCTGTAGCTAACCCTAACCCAGAGGTATCAAATATGAAACACAAATCTATAAATCTAAATTCACAAAGACTTAAAACTCAACATTAATAAAAGGACAACAAGAAACAGGTAAAAACAATAGTGGAGGGTAGGAACTAACAAAGACTTTCAGGTGGCTGTCCCAGGATGTAGAGCAGGATGTCTACTAATCAGAAGGTTGGCAATTCAATTCCTGGCTGCTCCAGTCTGCATACCAAAGTATCCTTGGGCAAGACACTAAACCCCAAGTTGTTGTTTTGTATTGGGGGGGGTACACTGAATGCACTGTTGTACTAAACATATTTGCTTTTACAAAAAGAGCTCTATACTTTTTCTATAGGCTATTCTTGTTAATGTTTGTATTTTATTTTTATTTTATTTATTCAGGCCAGGTCTAACAGGCAGGAAGGAAGGGGTAAGAAGAAGAGAGATAGAAAGAGAAAAAAAAAAGAAAAAAGGGAGAAAGCAGAAAAAACAAGAGAGGTAGATAACACACACACACACATATTCACACACACATACATGCATAGACACACACTCAATCTTGCTGTGTGTGAATGTTTGATTATAAGCACTTAGCTGTAGAAGGAAGTGCTTGTGTGAATAGGTGTGAATAGGTAAATACAAACGTGTTGTATAAAGTGCTTTGAGTGCCCAGCTACAGTAGAAAAGCACAATATAAAAATGAGTCCATTTATCATTTAACAAAGACTTGGAGGGCAAAGGGCTAACACAGGGCTGCGCTTCTGAATCAAACTTGTTTAGCTTAGCTCGGTTTTATTACCTCACTCACCAATAGGTGGAGAGAGGTTATATTAAAGTTATTATTATATATTACATATTATTATATTAGATAATATTATTATGTTATGTTTTTGGTCACATTTGTTGCTCTGTCTGTCAGCATGATAACACAGACAATTATGAATGGATTTCAATGAAAATTTCTGGAGCTGGGTAGTACAGGGAACAATTTATTGAATTTTGATGGGATCCAGATGGATAACCATCTGGATCCAGGATTTTTTTTAGTATGATACTGTTAACTTCATAATCCTGGGACCATTGACCAACTATTTTTGGTTTAATTTGAATTTTGTTTTCCTTTTTCTGCTTCTTTTGTTACATTTTCAGTTTTTTTTCTGTGTCATGGGTTTTGTTCTCAGTTTTTTATTCTATAGTTTAATTTGTAGCATAAGCCTTCTTTGTTTAGTTACCTTAATCTTGCATATGGGTGGGTTATGTTGATTGTGTCTGTGTGCTTGCCTCCTCATGTTTCAAGTCTGCATTTTTGTCTCGTTTGTTCACTTCCTGTTTTATGTTGCCAGTCTTTTATTCCCTTTGTGTTGTGTTGTGTTTTGCTTTCCACTGTGTCATTAGTGTCATTTTGGTCACCTATGTTTCCCAGCTGTCTCCACTCCCCTCATTATCCTTTGTATGTTTAAGCCCTGAGTTTCCTCTGCTTGTGGTGTTGTTGTTAGATCTCAGCTGTGCGTGCCTTAGAGTCATGTTTGTTTTTATTCATGCCTAGTTAAAGTCAAGTCACAGTGAAATGTAATTTGTGCCACTGATTCCTGTCTGGCTAATAAAGTTTAAATTTGAAATATTAGCTTTCGCCTTTCGTGTCCTGCATTGGGATCCTCTGCCTTTCCTGCCACAGTGATAAATGATAATTAATGTTGTTGGATGGGGATAATATTCACATATTTGAGGATTACTCAAACAATTATGAACAGATTTCAATGAAACTTACAAGTGCCCATGGCCAAAGGCGATGGACAGGGAACTGTGATATTGTACCTATATTATAATCACGCTATTGCTTTTTGGCCACTTAAAATATCTTTATAGAACTGTGATGTTATATTTATTGTGATTTATGCAGCCTTCTTAGCCAGATTTCTGTTTAAAAAGACATTTTTAATGTCAGTGACATTTTACCTTGATAAAAAAACAAATATATAAAAGTCACTTTGACAAAAATTGATTGCAGCTTCTACCTTGTAATAGAAATGCTTGTTCTCACTCCAAATGACCTGATATCATTCATGAGATATGTTTGACATATGTTTCACAGATAATAGGGTAACACGTCGTTTAGAGCCGTAATGCAGGCAATCATTTTTTGACAAACACCAAAAATCGCTTTTTGGCATATGATCACTTTTTGGCAATACACCGGCAGCACCCCCCCGCCACCTCAACATAAAAATGACAACCACGAAACGAGGGTGAGTCAGCTGTGTTTAAGGGCAGCATCTCCTCTACTACATACTGTCCAACCAACTTCTTCAGCTCTCCCCCACTTACTGGTTTGTACTGAAGCCCAGCTTTTGTTGTTTAGGTGCTGGGGGGCTCCTGCATTAGCCGCAGCTCTGCTTCGCTCCACCTGGTGGGACTCGCTGTAAGTTTGACTGCGCCGTGACTCCAGATGTTTCTTCAAATCTGACGTAGTGTTTCTGAAGCTAGATAGCACTTTGTCGCCAGCACAGAGCACACAACTAACCTTGATATTGTCATCTTGAGCTGACACAGACTCACAATAGTGCCTGTATTTCAGCTACAAAATGCACACCTCTCGCCTCCCTCCATTGTTTACATTTGTGTCGCTGTGTGCTATTAATGTCCTCATGCTGAAAACGGGACTGAATTGACACATTGGCCACTCATCACTGCCCGATATACAAGAAGAAAGCAAAAATATATATCTGTGTACTACGGAAAATGACAAAAATAGTAACGTGCAGTGACTTGGATAATCTGATCGCAAAAAGCAACACGTTAGATTACTCATTACCCAAAAAAGTTGTCAGATTAGAGTAATGCGTTACTTAGTAACGCTGACATCACTGGATGGGACATCGTGCAACCCAGTGAGCAGAGCCAAGGGAGTGGCCCTACTCACTGTAGTACTAGTCACCCCCCCCACCACCAAAAAAGACTCTACATGTGTGTGATGTATTTTTTGATTATGTGGGAGGAGGGGAAGGGCCAGGATAATATATGACATTGAGGTAGAAGACTACCCCTGGAGGGAGAGATCCATCTACAGATGCAGCCACTTAAAATTGCTGCTCCCCTCCTTCTTCTGGGGGTATCTACTTCCCAGCATGATCACACCCCTTTCCCTCAATTGCAGAGTGTCACCAAGAGATGGCGCTTTCTTCACAGAAATTTATGTGATTCACAAATGTTTTAACATTTCTTGCTGAAGTATTTTCACTGTCTAAAACATAGCTACAACCAATGGTGTTGGAAGTTCCATGAACACAGCTTCGAGCTGCACTTTTTTTTTTTTTTTTTTTTTTTTTTTTTTTTTTTTTAGCCTGTCATGTCTGGTAGATCTTGCAAGCAGAACTGTGATCTGAATGCGTTGTTGTGCCAAACATATTTGCTATTTCAAGATGAGCTCTATAGGTTCTCAATAGGCTCTTCTTGTTGATGTTTTAACCCTTTATTTTATTTATCTGAGTTATTTTTCCACATACTATGTAACAGCCAGAGCTGACAGGCTGAAGAAGAGGAAAATAAAGAGAAGAAAAAGGGAGAGAGAAAGGGAGCAAAAAAAAAAAAAAGGGGAAAGAGCACAAGTCTATTAATCAGATACTTCATCACTTTAACATATAAAAAAATACTATCAATACTTGCAAAAATAAATTTGTGTGTGAAAAACAAAACTAACAAAGCATGTTACGCACACCAACAATTTTGTTGAGTTGTGATTGAGTGGGCGTTTGTGTCTGTGTCATGTTTGTGTCTGTGTCATGTTTGTGTCTGTGTCATGGAACGTACTTACCAATGAGGGCAAAACGCTGCAGCTCCACCCATCAGAAGCCAGAGGCAGGTACGGAAAGCCCCCGGAACCCCAGGCCACCAGCAGCCCACCAAGGGCCAGGAAGACCCCCGGCCACTCAGTCCAAAGACAACCGCATACCTACCCCAGCAGACGGGAGAGGGTGGTCTCAGACGGAGCCCCCCCAGTCGAGGAGCGAGGGCTCCAGGGAACCCAAGGCGATGAGAAGCCAGCCCCCCCCCAGCGGCCAGCCCCCTGCACTGGCCGGCGGCAGGGCTCCCGGGCCCACGGCACCCAAGGACCGCCCGACCCTCCACAGAGCCCCCCCCCACGCCGAAGAAGCCAACGCAGCCCCGCACCGCACCCCCAAGGGGGGCAGGCCAGCACCCACGCCAGAACACCCAGCCCCACCCAGGAACCCCGAGGCACCCCCATCCCAGGGGGGTAGGGGGGAGGAGGCAACCAGCAAGGAGCGGCCAGGAGGCAAGGCACAAGGCCCAGACCCAGGTCCAGCCATACATACAAACACACCCAGACACCCGTGTACACATTTATACACAGATACTCATACATGCCCATACATACTTACCCACACACAGATATGCCATACATACACATTCACTCACCCACCCATACTCACGGAGACGGTGACAAATACACAAAGACACACATTCATCCATAGCTACCCACCCTCTGAAGGCGGGGCAAGTGGAACCCACCCCAGGGCCAACAGCGACCCCAGGACGCCACCAGCCCGGTCCCCAAGGAACCACCCGACCCCTACCCCAGGCGAGACGCAAGAAATCGGGGTGTAAGATGACCCATCCACCCCTCCTCCTCCCCAACTTGTAGGTCTATGTGTTAATGTTTGTGAGTGAATGAGGTGTATAGGGTGCAGTTAAAATTGAGGGGACAGTTATGCCACAAGCGCCAACTGTTGGTCGTCAGCGCTTGCCCACACTGCCCCCCCAAAACCCTCCATGTCTAAAGTGCAAATAAAATTTGGAGACAGACAGTGACGAGGATCCGAGTGGGGCCACCTCAGCGGCCCATCTCATCAACCTCTGAGTAACATGCCTGCCCCAAAGGTCCTATGTGTATCAGGTTGTAAGTGTGTATGTGTTGTGAGTTATAATGACTAAAGTGCAATTAAAACGGAGAGGCAAGTGGTGGTGCAGCTCTCCACGTGGCCTCTCCATCCTACATCTGTGAGTGATGTGTATTCTGTGTGTGTGTGTGTGTGTGTTTGTGTATGGGGAGGGGGAGGGGGGGGGCATATGACCAGGAAAAATCCTGGAAGAAGAGAGCCAGCTGTCCGCTGGCTCAATAGGCACCCCGACCTCCCACACCCCAGCACAGGGCAGGGGGAGGTGAGCCCGGGGCCGCGGTGACAGCATCCCGGAGCACTGCAGCACCCGAGGTTGGCGCCCTCGCCCCCACCGCAGAGGGCGGCCCGCTCCTCCTAGATGCCCATTCACTCAACAATAGACACAAACAGGCGACAGGACATACTGGCCTGGGCATGGAAATGCAGTGCCCAGTCCCCCCCAACCACCCCACCGCGGCCCCATCCCCCACCCCACCCCCCCGCAATGCAGGCACCCCAGGGCCCCAAAAGCGTAGACCGGACATCCCGACGTCAGGCCAACCCACCCCACCCGGCGGCGCGGCCGGGACAGCAGAGGCCCCCCCCGCGCCAGGGGGGGCCCACCGGGAGCCGGCGCGGCCCCAGTGCCGGGGCCCCAGACCCCAGCCCCCAAGCCATACAGGGAAGACCAGCCAACCGACCGAGGGCCGGCACCACCCCCCCAAGCACCCCGCCCACACCCCAGGACCGAAGGCAGCACCATCCAAGCCCCCACCACCATCAACCAGGACAGGCACACAGACATCACCAGAAGGTCGCCCCAGGGCCCCAGCCCCAGGAGGCTACCAGCTACCCAGGCCCCCGGAGTCCCCCCCCACCCCCCCACAAAGCACATCAGGAGCAGAGCCCGCAGCCCATCACCCCCACTAAGTAATGGAGCTGAGCAGTGGGAACCAAAGAGAGTCAAATTCCTCCAATTTGTTTTTAGAAGAAGCAGACATTCTCTCTAAACTAACATGATCTACTAATAAATTTCTGTACTGAGTAATACATAGTTTATTTTTTGTCTTCCAGTTCATGAGGATCATCTTCTTAGCGATGCACAAGGCAGTAAGAACTATGTGTGATATATTTAACTCCATAATTAATTCACTGACATCACCTAAGATGCATAGTCTGGGGGAAGTTGGGATATGACAGCTAAACCATGTGGATAGATCTTCACAAATCCTCTGCCAAAATCTCTGAACTGGTACACAAGACCACAGAGCGTGTAGATGATTATCCTCTGAATTGCTTGTACAGTGGGTGCATATGTTTGAGTGTGTAAGGCCCATTTGGAACATCCTTTGTCCAGTGTAGTATGTTCTATGGAGAATCTTATATTGTACAAGTTGTATTTGGGGTCTTTTAGTCATTTTGAAGATATTTAAACATATTTCTGTCCATAAATTTTGATCCAGGTTGACAGAAAGATCACGCTCCCATTTTGTAATTGGGAGGGAAACTGAATCATCAGTTTTTATTAATAATTTATATAATTTTGATAACAATTTTGGGGTACAGAGGTTAAGAAATTCTGTTACCCAAGTAGGCATTTCTAGATTCAATTGATTAAGGTTAAATCTTCCCTGTAGGACGGACTTAACTTGTTGATATTCCAGAAATCTACCGTTGCCAATTCTATATTTTGATATAAGTTCTTGGAACGTGATAAAATTTCCATCTTGGATAATATGTTCTAAGTTATTTATACCCTTATCACGCCATAACGGAAAATTCAGCATTTTCTTTTTCTGACAAATATCTGGATTGTTCCAAATGGGTGTTAGTTTACAGGGGATGAGTGAAGACTTAGTTATTTTTAAAAATTCCCACCAGGCTGTCAGAGAGGTATTTATACTAAGGACTTTATAGCAGTTATGATGTTTAATACTGGAACTAATGAAAGGTAAATCTGAGATTTTTATTTTTCCACAAAACGCCTGTTCTAGATCCAGCCATGGGTTGTCTAATAAATTGGATTTGATCCACTTTGAAATATACTGCAATCTACTGCTTAAGAAATAGTAATAAAAGTTTGGTAATTCTAGACCTCCACTGTGTTTTGGCTTTTGTAAAGTTTTTAAGCTTATTCTTGATGGTTTGTTTTTCCATAAAAATTTTGAGATGTTTGAATCTAGTGACTTAAACCAAGGAAGAGTAGGTTTATTAGGGATCAATGAAAATAGATAATTAATTTTTGGTAAAACCATCATTTTAATGGCAGCAACTCTCCCCATGAGTGATATAGGTAAACTGTTCCAACGTGTGAGATCATCCTCTATTGTTTTTAATAAGGGGATATGATTTAATCGTACCAAGTCTGAGAGCCTGGCGGAAAAATTTATGCCTAAATATCTAATATTTCCTGACTTTAGTGGGGTCCTAGAGGTTCTCTGGAAATTACAATTCAGAGGCAAAACTGTTGATTTACTCCAATTGATAGAGTAATCAGATATAGATGAGAACTTATCTATCAGTGTGATAGTCTTCAAAAGAGAGCCTTGTGAATTCCCAAGGAAAAGTAATACATCATCAGCATAAAGGCTAAGTTTATGGTCCATATTTTCAGTTTGAATCCCTTTAATATTTACATTTTGACGGATTGCTGCTGCTAGCGGCTCAATGAAAATTACAAAAAGAGAGGGAGAGAGTGGGCAGCCCTGCCTAGTGCCCCTCTGCAGACTGAAACTTTGTGAAATGAGATCATTTGTCCTAACACGCGCATTCGGAGAGCTGTGTAGTGTTCTGATCCAGTTTATAAAGGATGAACCGAATCCAAATTTTTGCAGAACTGCTAGTAAGAATTTCCAATTTACCCGATCAAATGCCTTCTCTGCATCTAAAGACACGGTTGTCGTCTCTAATTTGTTAATAGAACAATAGTCTATTATATTTATCAGTCGACGTGTATTATTGGCTGAGTGCCGACCCTTGATAAAGCCTGTTTGATCTGGATGTACAATAAATGGAGTAATACTTTCTAATCTTTTGGCAAGGGCTTTGCAAATTATTTTAAGATCTACATTAATGAGAGAGATTGGCCTGTAGCTGGATGGGAGTGTGGGGTCTTTGCCTGGTTTAAGAAGCAGGCTAATGTTAGCAGAGTTTAAGGTTGGAGATAAGATGTGGTCATTCTGAATCTGAGTTACCATTCTGAAAAAAATGGGAGCTAGCTCAGACCAAAATTCTTTATAAAACTCGGCTGGAAAACCATCTGGGCCTGGGGCTTTATTATTTGGGAGATGCTGTAGGGCTTCACTAAGTTCACACAATGAAAGAGGTAAATCCAGAGCTGCAGCCTGGCTGTCATTTAGTTTTGGTAGATTTATATTATTAAGAAATTCTTCAATTTCAGTATCAGATGGGTTAATCTGTGGTGAATATAAGGCTTCATAGAAGTCTCTGAAAGAGTTATTTATTTGTTGTGGGTCATGAGTAATAATACCAGTCGAGTCTTTAATAGAAAAAATAGCTGTTTTTTCTTTATTCAGTTTTAATTGCTTGGCCAGGAATTTTCCAGATTTATTTCCATGCTCAAAGTTTTCCAAACGCAGCCTCTGCAACATAAATTGTGTCCTTTTATCAATTATTTCATTTAGCTCCAGTTTCAGTTTCCTCAGGCTGATAATTGTATGTTCTTGTGGTGAAGCGGCATAGGCAGTTTCTAAAGATTTAATTTTTTGTTCTAATTCTAACACAAGTGCTTTTTCTTTATTTTTCCTATGCGAGCAGTAAGATATTATTTTGCCCCGCATTACTGCCTTTCCTGCTTCCCAAAGAACACATGGTGATATTCCTGGAATATCATTATATTCTAAGTATCCTGACCATTCCTTTTTGAAATAATTAATAAAATCTTCTTCTTTAAGTAATGATGTATTAAATCTCCAGTTCCTGATTGGTGGTGTGACTCTTTTCTGTGTCAGAGACATAGACACCGGTGCATGATCGCTAATAGTGATAGGGTGAATCTGAGTGTCTGTGATATCCATCATTATGGAGCTGCTAACTAAAAAGTAATCTAAGCGGGAATGAGATTTGTGTACTGGTGAGAAATAACTATAATCTCTCAAAGTAGGGTGATGTGAACGCCAAGCATCGCAAAGTCCAAAATCCTTCATGTACTGTTTAAGAATGTCTGCAGACTGCCAGTTCCTCTGACTCACTGCTGTACTGAGCCTGTCAATATCTGCATTAAGTACCAGGTTGAAGTCTCCTCCTATTACAAGTGTGGTGTCAGAGTGATCTGAGAGTGAAGTGAACAAAGCATGAAAGAAGGAGGGGTCATCAACATTTGGTCCATATATACTAGCAATACATAAATCTGTATTCTGTATAGATAAATTAAGTATTATAAATCTACCTTCAGGGTCTATTGTACTGTTGCTAATGTTAAAGTTTATCTTCTTGTTAATCAATATAGCTACACCTCTTTGTTTGGAGTTATAGCAGGCTGAGTACGTGTGAGGGAACTGTGGAGAGGAAAGAGTGAGCACAGATGTTTTGGACACATGTGTCTCCTGTAGAAAAACAACATCTGCTTTTAAGTCTTTTAACCGATTAAAAATTTTTAGTCTCTTTTCCCTCGAACCAGCCCCGTGCACATTCCATGAGACAAATCTGAGTGTGCTCATATTTAAACTAACTGATGGACTGTTGTGTGCTCACTAAGGATGTGTGTGTGTGTGTACATATGTTCTGTATGTTGGCGTGTGCCCTTTATATTGATGTGTGCGTGTGTATGTGCGCTGTATGTTGGTGTGTGTGCATCTGCGCTGTATGTTAGTGTAGTAAACTGTAGCATTGTAAGTGACGTAAACATATTGCTGAGTGCAGAAAGAAAAAAGACGTGTAAAAAGTGACCTAAGTGACATAAGAATGAAATTAGATGAGGGGAAAACAAAACAGAACAAACAAACAAACAAACGATCACGGTACTATGCTGACTCGTCGGCGTTAATGGTACTACTTAGACAGATTTAGACTATTTAATGGTACTGTTTAGATGGTTGAAAAAAAAACTCAGAAAAGAACGTTAATATGGACACAGATCACCTGATCGATCAGCAGAGCCATGGCGTGGTGTTTTTGTCTCGGTAAAGCTGTCCGTTTACATACAGTTTGTCCACGGCGATGACAGCCCGGGAGCCTTCCTGCATGAGCTTCTTCCGGATGGGGAATAGGGCCTTGCGTCGCTCCAGAATCTCCTTTGGAAACTGGTCGTTGACGCTGAAGTCCGTCCCTCTCAGCTCCCGGCCGCGGCTCTTCACCAGCTCTTTTTCTTTGAAGTGTTCGAATTTGGCCACGATCGGTCTGGGTCTGCGTGCTCCGGGTCGCTTCCCTCCCAGGCGGTGGACTCTATGGAAGGCGATGGTCTTCACGGCGTCCTCCGGGAGCTTCAGGTGAGTTTGGATAAATTCCTTCACTGTAGCCTCCGGGTCCTCCTCTGCCTTCTCCGGGATACCTGAAAACACAAGATTTTCTCTCATGCTGCGGGCCTGAAGCTCGATAATCGATTCTTTAATTTTCTTATTTTCTTCTGAGAGCCGGGTCGTTTCCTCGGTGAGGGAATTCACCGACTCTCTGAGGACAGCGTTTTCAGCAGCCAGTGTTTCCACCTGATGCTGGCTGAACTCGACTGACTCCCGCAGGGCCTGAAACTCCTTGTGAAGGATTTCAACCAGGGCCAAGCGGGCGTCAAAGCTGGACAATTTGTTATTAATGGACTCCAGAATGTCCACAATATTGGTGGTGGGTGACGAAGTTGCCTCTGGGGAATCTTCTGGGCGGCTTCTTTTTGTGGACGGCGTTCCTTTGCTGGTGGAGGGAGTCGGCGTCTTGTCTGTTTTCCCCATGACGACTCGCTCAAAACACCCGTCGATGTACCGCAGCAAACTATCCAGGTCCTCTTCACCGTCCTCCAGATTGTTGTAAATAATTTAAGTTAGGCTAAGAAACTACCTATATTTTTTGGTTTTAAGCCTGTCTAGTTATAAATTGGCGAAAAAAAAAAAAAAGGCTAATCAGGCAAATGTTTGCTGATAGAGTCACGCCGCCATTAACGATACTGCCGAGATTCACAAAGTCTCGCGTGACTACAGCATAGTCTCCTCCTTCGGGCTGCACTTTTATAAAATTATTTTAAAAGCTGTTCACTAAAGGTAGCTTATAAAGTGTCATCGGCATTAATATGAACACCCACCACCTCCTCCTGCTTCTGCTGCCTGGTGTCAAACCTGATTTGCATGACAGTATTGTCCCAACTGTCCCTCTGGATCGGAGTCCACTTGCACAATTATGAAACTGATCCAAAACGGATCCGGAGTGGATCCGGAGTGGATCAGTTTAAATAGCATGTCATCCGGCCCGGATGACACGCGGCCTGGATCATTCTCTGTGGTTTGTCGTCAGCTGTGCGAACAGCTAGCAACAACAACTGGTTACAAGCTAACATTATGCCAGCTAACTTTAGACTCAAGTGTCCTGAAGTCCCACTTTCTCGCCGATCTTTCTGATCACATTATCACTTTATATGAGTTTAATCTAAGTGTTGCAGGTCAGTGATGATGGATCTACTTCAAAGCCGACAGCACTATAAACACCAGGGCTCACTGACTGAGGCCAGGATGTCCTCAGCAGCTCACCTCAGAATCACTGACACTGCTCAGCAGAGCTTCACTCACTTGTATTGAACTCCTTTTACAAAGTTTTCCGGCCTCCTTGTTACGTTCCCCAAAGAGTCTAGGGAGGTTGGGGGCAGTAACAGAGTGACCAGATTGACAAAAGGAGACATGAAAGCAAAATTGGTAAAATAAAAGATTTTTATTAATGCTTTAACAGCTGCTATCACCTTCAAAACAAAAAGGGAAAACAAAACACAGGAATTAGTAAACCAAAACAACAAGGTATGGTAAAAGGCCTCAATCCAAAAACACCCTCCTCTCCACTGAGCAGGAGCAAGCAGCTGCAACACAGTCCACCAGCTGTCACACTAAGCACTCTCTAGCAGTCACTGGCCAGGAGCTCCACTCTCTCTGCCCTTAAGTACCCCAGCTTGATTTCTGAGTTGCTTTAGCTGTACAAAAAGGGGCAGCACCTAAGGCTGGAGAAAGCAAGCCACACCCAGTGAGTCAGAAAGCCACAACAGGCCCTGCTAGGGCTGTTTAACTCCTCCAGAGTAGCGTGGAAGTTTCTTACAGCACACTGACAGCTGCAGAAACTCGGCCGTTTTTAATGTTAAAGAGTAAAAGTGGGCTTATATTAATAGTAACTCTGCTGTGGCTGTCAGAGAGCATCATCTTTCAGTAAAATCTGATAGATGATGCAAAGCTGATGTTTCTGTCTGGAAACCTTAAGCATTTTGTATGTAGAAATAATGAAATCACCAATAAAAAGTGAGCTTGTTGCAGCCCATCAGTGTGATGTTCACTGAACAAGGACTTCATAAAGGAAATGGTCATAAACTGTGGCAAAAATTTCATCTTAGACATTTTAACTTCAACAGTAGTTGATGACATTCAGACATTTTTTAGGCAATTAAGCTCAAAATCAGACTGTCTTAAATTCAAATTTGGAGTTATGAAACATCCTCATGCATCCCACCCACCCCCCACAGAAAGAGTGTAAATGTGTGGGAACCACTGAGGACTGTGTTTGACTCACCGAGTAAGAAACTGCTTCAGCTTCTGTTTGCATCTCCTGCACATAAATCACCGCTTCATCTGTGAGTCCAGTTTTTAAGAAAAATGTCAGAGTTTCACATGTCTAACAAAAACCTCTGTCCTCCATCTGTTTGTTCTGTTTGTTTCTGTAGAGCAGCATTAACATCATCTTCTTTCACAGGGACTGCAGCACACCTCCTTCTGTCTGCTGCAGGTTGAAGGCTTTAGGATGTGTTCAGGGCCAGCCTGGGAAACACGACTCTGTTGGGTCCTATTTTTACTCTTTTTACTTTATGAACAAAAGTATAATGCTTAAGCGTAAAAATCCAAGAATTGATTCATTGATTAATGAATCAATTGAATAGTTATATGGTGAACAAATCAGACGATTAAATTAATAATTGAATTAAATAAAAAATTGGCAGTTGACTCAAAGCTTTAAATATTTGTTGATTTAATGATAAATTAATACTTGAATCAAATAAGGTTTAATCAGTAGTCAAATTAAAATGATCAATAGTGACTGAATTAAAATAACGGACAATTAAATAAATACATTAGATAGTGAGAAGACAGATGGAAGACCAGTGGTTTCCAGACCAACTTTACGGCGTTTGGGAGATATGTTTATCTCATTTATAGCCTTCCTGATCTTGGAGAAAAATATGTTTATCTTACCTCTATTGCTAATTAGAATAAAACTACCATGTCATGAATAGGAATATGTGAGGGAGGAAGGCAGGTGTTTATGTTACAGAGCTTTTATTGCTGATTGGAGAAGCTTGTGCCATGATGTCAGAACCAACCACTGGGATGGCCTGGGTCCAGGCCCGGATTAAGGTGGGTCTGGGCCCCGGGGCAAGGAGATTGCAAGGGCCCCCCCCCCTCCCGCTCCGAGCCCATACCAACCCCACCCCCCCCCCCCCCCCCCCCCCCCCGACACACACTCCCCTACAAAAGTCTCTTTCTGCTCTTCCTTCGTGCAAAATCATCTACCAACTCATCAAAGTTCAGCTGTTGCACAAACTGTGATTCAATTGCAAGAAGTGAGAGGGAGTTCAGACGATTTTGGGTCATTTTCATCCTGAGCTCATTTTTTATTCGAGCCATTCTGGAGAATGACCGTTCCCCTTCACAGTTCGTAATTGGCAGAGTCAAGAACAGTCGAAGTGCGATGTAAAGACTTGGAAAATTGGACTGCAAATCCAAATTTACCACGGTCTTTAGCATTGTATTTGGGCATCTTTGCTCCTTTGGAATGAATGATTTGAATTGAACAAGTTCATCTGCCAGGCTCATGGTTAGATCAGTGGGATATGCTGCAGCAAGTGCTTCGGCCCTTGAAGTGAGCTCACTGATTGACATATTATCAGGCATGAAAAGAACATGAAAAAGATTGGTCAAGTGTGTGTATGCAGTTAACCGATGGTCAAGACAGGACACAAGCTTGTCAATTAGAACATTGAACGTTTCAATTCGAAACTTTTCTTTTCCACCTAATTTAACATCTGGCTCTGCACTTTCATCAGCCATATGTTTGCGCTTCTTTGTGCGCTGGAGATCATGTCTGTAGTCTTGGGAGACTGAATCAGTAACACTTAAGGCTGATCTTTCAAAATGGGCAAAATTGTCTCTCTGTGCTGCCACAAAATCACAAAGAGAACTGAGAAGCTGTGTTGCCGTATTTATGTTGATGTTAGGCTTCTGTAACTGCAGGCTTGTGGCTTGGAACCGCTGCAGTATTGTATCCCAAAAGTATGCCATGACAGCTATCTCTAGGGTGTCCAGCTTGCCACAAAGTGCAGAGGCCTCACTTCTAGTGTCACGTTTCTCCTGTGGATCTTTGGAAATATTGTTCAGTGAATCTCTCAGTTGTGCATAATATTTCCACAGAGCATTTGTTGATTCAGCTCTTGCACTCCAGCGAGTGCCTGACAAGGACTTCAGTGTGAGTTTCACATTTGTATTTCTGAAAACCTTTCCCCACCTGTGTGTTGAAGAGGCACAAAATGTGTACAAAGATTGCAGGAAGTCAAAGAAACGCCCAGCTTCTGGGCTACTGTCAACAGCATTGACACCAACTAAATTCAATGAATGCGCAGCACAGGGGACATAACAAATCAATGGGTTTATGCGTTTCAGATGAGCTTGAACTCCATTGTACTTTCCTGACATATTACTTGCATTGTCGTAAGACTGGCCACGACCGTTACTTATGTCTAGGCCCAGGTTCTCCACCATTGCAACAACACACTCAGCCAAATTGCTCTCGCTATGATTCTCAATAGGCTCGAAACCCAGAAACCGCTCAACAACGTCTCCCCCAGCTTCAACAAATCTGAAAATAAAAGTGAGTTGGTCCACATGTGCAAGATCGGGAGTGGAGTCAACGATAACAGAAAAGTATTTGGTCTCTTTTATCTCACTGATAATCGCTTCCTTTGTTCATTCTTTGATAATGCCTAAGAAATTACCATTGTGAGGTGATCCAAACTGCTCGTCATCTCCCCTGAACGCAAGGCCCCTCTCTCCCAAAAACGGAATTACAGCAACAACTCTTCTCAAAACGTCCCGCCAGTATTGCCTTTCTGCATCAATTTGTTTCATAAGATCAGAATCAATTCTTCCTGTGTCTTTGGAACGACTGTGTAATGCTAACATGCAAGCCCTATGCTCCTCATTCCTCTCATGCTCACCGATACGCTCAGAATGTTTCCAATCAGAAAACCCATTGACAAATGCATTGCACTTACTTGAGAACAGTTTGCAAGCAAAACAATAAATGCAACCAGAGGAAGGTGAGTAAAGGAGCCACTGCCTTTCCACAGACTGACCATTAGGTAGACAGCATTTGACTAAGGAATTTGTGAAACTCCTAGTGCCACCCCCCCATGGTCATTGTTGGAAAGACCGACCTACTGGGCATGCGCCAAGTAGCAGTATAGCAGCAACGTAGCAGTAAGATCGGCAGTGGATGGCGAGTGCTGGAGTGGACTATGAGGGAAAACCTTAATGTGTGTAGTGTGCGTCATTGCTGAGGATGTGAGTGATCATTTAACTGCCTTTTTCTTTATTGTGTGTCGTACTTACGAGTAGCCTGAGTTGTAGGTGACGTAGTGTGATAAACTTACAGTTAAGTCCGATCCGTGATGAGCAGGACCAGTTCCCTTTGTATTCCAATACAATTTCTCCCAGTGTAAACTGTGGGCAGACTTCACCCTTCAGCTCACATCCATGTTAGAATGTTTACCTTGCTTGTGCCATGCATGTTATGGTGATACTAGTTGTAAGCTAGCGGTTGGCTTGCCGACCCATTTGCCGAGGGGCATGTAGCGACATGTCTCCATGTTATGAGCCATTGTAGCCACTAGATGGTAGTGTTGCATTACATTTGAATGTGAATTCCCTAATACCTGTAGAACTGTAGTGAAGTAGGAGAAATAGGTAGAATAGTGCAACTTCCTGACCTGTTGTCAGATGTTTAGTAAGTTGATGATGTTTATTCAGATTTATCTGTTTATTGAGTTTATTAATGTAAATATTATTTCTTTATTAATCTTTTTCAGACCACACATACTATCACGCATGCCTACTGATGTTACTGTGCTGTTCATATGCCAAAGCCTGATTAAAGTACACAACTGCATGTGATGGGCTGCTGAGTGTTCTGATCGACACACCGGGAAGACACCCAATATCACCTATACAGTCCTTTCTGCTAGCGCTATCTAACAGTCATATCTCTAATTGAGGCAGGGTACTTTTCACTCCGATTTTGAAAAGCAACTGCTCCTCTACTAACCAGAATCGACTTAGCCTGTTCAGTAATGGCATTTGGCCACAAAGCAGGGTCATTAACGGTTTCACACCAGGAGTTTGAGGTCCTAGCTGCTAATGGGATACTGGTCTCAGTGTACTCCTCCTGGTCTGACAGTGAGTCTGCTGTTGTAAGAGTACACGAGTCTGGAATGGCTGTGGTATTTGAGCATGAAGCAGAAGATCCATGACTGGAGATGGTGTCCCCAGCTTCTGGGTGGAAACTGAGCTCTGTGTGTGGCCCTGAAGCCTGAGCCTGAGAGGCCAGGTCTACACCGGATTGGATCTGTGTGGGCTCCGGCATGATCAAATCAGTGGTGCTCTCTACACTGCTGCAACTCGGACCACTGATGACATTATCAACATTGGTATCAACATTGGAATCCTTTGGCTTATCAAAAAAGCCAGAAATCGAAGGCACATTTTTTAAGAAGTCAGCCTGTTTTGCCTCTGTTTTTTTTGGCTCTTCGCTTTGAAGCGCCACTTTTTTGTTTGCAATCCATAGGCCTACTATTAATGACAGTTGCAAAAAAAAACAAAAAAAAAAACAAGACAAACAAAAAACCAAGTCGCCACTGGCTCTGTGAAAAGTCACTTGATGACAACACGATATATGATTAAGGGCAGAAGCTAGATAAAGGTAATATCTCAACCGTGTAAGACTTCCTAAGACAGAACAGAATATGATGAAATGATTAAAATGGGAAAAAGTCGCTTATCAGCTTTTTAGTTATTAAAGATGGCCAAAAGTTGCAGTGTGAAGCTTAAAGGCAGAAAGTAGCTGTTGTTTACATATCAAAACTAATAGGCAATGTCGCTAAATTCACTAAATGAAGTTGCCAGAGAATGGCCAAATACAATACAACACTCCTTAAAGTTCGGAAGGTGTTATATTTAAACACGAAATACACTAGCCTTTTAAGGTAGGCTTTTAACCTTTAAAGGTGTAATGTGATATGCGTATAATGTGATATAGTATAATGTGATATAGTACACAATAATAAAATATAAATGTATACAAGCCTTTAAAAAGGCTGTTGAATATTAAACTACATATGATGATATAGTATGATATAATATAATACAATATAATATAAATGTATACAAGCCTTTAAAAAGGCTGTTGAATATTAAACTATACGTATAATGATATAGTATAGCTTAATATAATATGATACAAATGAATGCAAGCCTTTAAAAAGGCTGTTGATTATTACAACTAAACAAGTGATGTTGCACAGGTTGAATGCAAAGCAATTTGTCAAGCAGTAAGCCAAGGTCAAGTTCTGAGTGAACAGAAGTGATGCAGGGGGTTATATATATAGAGACAGAGCCAAAGTCTCCGCCCCTTCTTTCAGTCCACTACTTGTGGCCAATTCAGCGACTTTTGATGGTCCCTGGTGACTAAAAATGTCGTGTAGCGCCTTTGGCAACTTTTTGGTCAGCTGATGACTCAACTCATCTTTTCAGTGGCATTGTCCGTTGATTCTCGCTATCCCGACATGCCGCTATTCCGACAACTAATGTAATAAATATTTGCCTTTACTGACGGTTAGGGTTAGGAATAGTTTTAGGGTAAGGCATATGCCTTTATTGACGGTTAAGGTTAGGAATAGTTTTGGGTTAGGCACATTTAATTAAACAGTGTGTCAGTAATAAACAAAACCAAAACATACCGCTATGCCGACAATAGAAATCAATGGCAATAGCGACATGCACCCGGCATAGTCATTGTTTTTCAGCATAAATGTAACTCTGTGCTGCTATCAGAAGTGTTTCTCATGTTGAAATAGTGCTGCAGATTAGCTCTAATCTTTAAAAATTGCTAGCATTGCCCTTTTGCATTATGAACGCAGCCATGCATGCACGTTTTCTAGAGATGAGCGTTGTGTATGACGCTTTGCCGTCATATGTCACGTCATGACGTCATCTGGCGATTTTTCAGAGAGCCAATAGTGACTTTCTGTGATTTCCACAGGAAAATCCATATTGGACATCCAAATTTGTTCATATGGACATATGCAAGCGAAATCTGCAAAGTTGAGAGGTACAAAACCTTGTGTTCTTAAGGTGAATATCTACTGGTGTATTACTCTCCCCGAAGAGAACTAATAGGTTATAATGACAAGTGAATCACCATGTCATTTTGTGTGCAAACAATATTGTGCAGGAGCGAAATCACTTCCCACAGAATATAGATACAAGTTCTGCTAGCTCTCTACTGGGGCCAGCGTTAGGCCCAGGATACGTTGTGGTCACGAAGCAGGTGTTGTCAATTGAGAAACTTTGCCGTTAGATTTAGTGATTTGTGGGGGTTACACCTCTCCATTACGAAACCCCGCTACTCCGAAACCCGAAACCGGGGGTGCATATCCCTACCCCCTTACCCTAACCCTAACCCCGTTCGGAGTGGCGGGGTTTTGGAAAGGAAAAACGTCCGCACTTGTGGGCGTCCCTAGCGACAAAAAAACATTTAGCAACTTTCGCAACCTTTTGGTGAATCTGGCTGCTCGTCTTTAAAGTGACAAAAATCATTGTTCTCAACATAACTGTAGCTTTGCGCCGCTGTCAGAAGCATTTCTAACGGTGAATCAGTGCTGCAGATTAGCTCTGATCTGTAAAAATCCGCTAGCACTGTCTTCTACTACAGACATAACCGTCCCCACACGTTTTCTAGAGATTGGCATTGCGTGCATGGTGCTGTGACATCATACGTAATGTCATGATGTCATCTGGTGACTTTAAGCGACTTTTCAGAGAGCCAATTGCGACTTTCTGTGATTTTTAGCAGGACTGAGTCCACTGGAAAATCCATATTGGTTTTTCTCTTACAATGGCTGCCGTTCCTCATGGCCCAGGGATCCTCTGGTTGTCGTCCCCCATGCCCCAGGGGCCCTCTGGTTGCCATACATCATGGCCCAGGGACCATCTGGTTGCCATATCCTGTAGCCCAGGGGCCCTTTGATTGCTGTCCCCCTAGGCGCTCTAGTCGCCGTACCGCATAGCCCAGGGGCCCTTTGATTGCCGTTTCCTGTGGCCCAGGGGCCCTATGGTTGCCATATCCCGTGGCTCAGGGGCCCTTTGATAGCCGTCCCCGTGGCCCAGGGGCCCTCTGATAGCCGTCCCCTGTGGCCCAGGGCCCCTCTGATTGCCGTCCCCCGTGGCCCAGGGGCCCTCTGGTTGCCATATCCCGTGGTTCAGGGGCCCTTTGCCATCCCCCGTGGCCCAGGGGCCCTCTGATTGCCGTCCTCCGTGGCCTAGGGGCCCTCTGGTTGCTGTACGACATGGCTCAGGGGCCCTCTGGTTCCTATGTCCTGTGGCCGAGGGCCCTTTGACTGCTGTCACTCCCCCCAGCCCATTTCAGTTAACCCTTATAGACTAAAGAAGTACAACTAAAGAAGATCCTAGAATAGAGGGCTCTATCGCAATCAGCATCGACATCGGTATCTGGATTGTTGTTGGGCCCCCCCTGGGCCCCCTGGATCCATGGGCCCCGGGGCGCCAGCCCCACTCGCCCGGTCGGTAATACGACCCTGCCTGGGTCTGCCTGAACCAAATGACCTGTGTACACAAAATTCTTCTGATTCTTTAATATATTAAATGTTTTAATTTTTAAATTGTTTTAGGTATATTCCTTCACACATATAACAAGCACGCACTGACAGTTGGTGACCCTGATGTGATTTGTGGAAGGAGGATGATTGGCATGAGAGGACAAAGGGGAATACTTTCTTTACAACTCACCTCAGGATCTTATCTCCTCAAAACACTCACAGGGGGTGCCTCATGAAAAAGGTTTAATTTCAGAATTGGGGAGTCGAATAGAATAAGCACTAGAATCCTTTTCGTTATGTTTTCTTTCGTATACGTTGGCAGTAAAAATTTAAATAAAAGTGCTTTTATGAAATTGGCATGAAATTCTTAGACTGTTTTAGTAAAAGTTGCAACTAAAGGTATGAATGATTGAGGCCTTTGAATGTGTTAAGTGAAGAGTGATTTAAGTGGTGCTCTTCAGTGATAAGCTACACAGAGTGTTGGCACCTCCAATTCATGTGCGAGTGTGTGTGAACAAGAAGGCTGATACGGCAGTCAATCAAAAAGAGGATGGACTCTTCAACCAGTGGAAAAAAATTAATGATGCATAAAGACCAAAGGATAAATATTAAGGATATAGCAAATAAAAACAAGTCGGAGACATCCCTGTTATCTCAATTAGGTAAAGCTGATGTTTAGATAAATCCTTGGTTTGCTTCATACATCTGAGAACAGGTGGTTACATAAGAAAGGAAAAAGAAACAAGTGTCTGTACTCTGATACTGTGTGTTACTGTCTGTACTGTGTGTTACTGTCTGTACTGTGTGTGCGCGCATGTGTACCTGAGGGGGGAGAGAGAGAAAGAGGAATGCAATGACAGACGCTGAAGCCTGTGGGCTTGGTTAATCAGTGATAAAATATATTTCTCTCTCCCAGAACCTGCAACTGGTCTATTGGAACATCTCATTGTCTTATGCACACAAACCCAATGGAATGGAAAAAAAAACAAAAAAACAAACTGGTCACCCTCCCCATCCATGGAGGTGCTCCCGAGTCCATGTCAGGGAAAAGGGAACAGGGAAGCTCTACCCACGCTCACTGCCACCTAAAAAACAAACCACGAGCATCCTAATGACACTCGCTGATTAACCACCAAACACAAACCCAGTACAGGCCCAAAGTGAGTCACAAAACCAAACTAGCAAATGCTAACCAAACAAAAGGAACCAATGCCCACTGCTCACTCCAACCAAAATGGCCCAACCAAAATCTCCCCCCAACAAACAGGCAGGGAAACAAAACCAAGACCAAACAAAACACCCAAACAATCAAAGTAACCAAACATTTGAAGAGCCCCCCACTTGTCACAGGCTGGCTCACGGCCCTTAACAAAGAATGAGGGGAGGCAAAGGTATAGGTCAATAGATTAGTTTTATTGAAACTTAAACAAAATAAAAAGAAAGATAAATATGAGATGTGAGTTCGTTATTATGTCCAGTGCATGCAAAGTGTGAGTGCGTGGACATGTATGTGGAAATCTGAATGAATATTGCAACCCAAAACCAAACCAGAACAAAAGACAAACCAAGGTTACCTGGAGGAGCAGAGAGGGGAGAATGGTTAGTGGAGCCCTGCTTAAATTAGCGAGATCAGGTGGCTCCAATTACTCAAGGCCCACCTCTGCCTGCAGGAAGCACCGCCCCTGCAGGTCAGAGGAGGGGCCGTGACATTATATAGTGATCCCTCACCTATCGCGGGGGTTACGTTCCAGAGACCCCCGCAATAGGTGAAAATCCGTGAAGTAGCATTATATTTATTTTATTATTTATTAAATCACTGACTAAAAAAAAGTTGTTTTTTTTTCATTCATACACCTGTAGCTGTTATATCTACATGTCAGGATCTGGTTATTGTAGACATTTATCATCACAGTAACAGCGTTACAAACATTGGTGGCTGTAAACACTCATAAAACCATTAGAAATACAGAGAGGGAGAAAAACTTCCTCTCAGTATCACATAATATCTACAGTAATGCATAAGTAATGTGTTATATTACATACGCAGAAGTGTGTGTTCCTATTGATGAAGCTACCAAGCACCATTATTTTGCATTTGTTAACAAAAAACAAGCTCAGTCTGGTGTAACTGTAACATCACTTCCTGTTGCAGCAATTTTTCTTTCCAACTGTATTGTTCACCAGCTCACACACACAGAGGTACAAAAAAAACAAGGAAGTAGAGTGGATTGGATCAGCTCAGCAGTCTCATCCAATCACAGCAGAGCATGCCCCTCACTGTGTCCCTCCAGCCAATCCATTCAAGTATCTTCTTCACTGAGGCGGAGCTCAGAATGAAGAAGAGAGAGAGAGAGAGCAGCTGAGCAGTTAGAACAAAGGTAAGTTCGTCATATTACTGTATGAAAACAGCTTTAAAGTTAAACTGTGTCTAAAAGAAGTGTGCCTGCTGTCTGAGACAGCAGCTTCGCTCAGCTGTGGGTTACAGGGACTAATGTTGGTTCATTTGATCTGTTAGTAGACACAATCTGCTGCCGTTTGTGTGGCTGTGATAAAAGTGGGTCAGCCTCGTCACTGTTTGCTCTCTAATTTACGGCTTTGCAGAAGTTAAAGGTTTTTCATTTTCACTGGTTTGTTGATGGAGGCACAAAATCTGCAGAGTTCTTTATGAGGCCTCACAGACGAGGAGCTGTTACAGACTGAATCTGGTGGAAAGTCTTTTCAGGTTAGAGAGAAACTTTTAAAGGCTTACACTTTGTTTTAAAGTGCATTTTATTACTGCTGGTGAGATACATCTGTCATTCAGCACCTTTGCTCGGTGTCCCTGAAAAATAAGCTACCTTCCATATTTGAATATGTTGTCACCACTACAGAAGTCATCATAGAAGAGTCACCTGTGATTTTAATGGTGATTAAAAACCTACAGTTTGCATGAGAAAGGTTGCAGTGTTCAGTCCTGTGTGATGAGGCAGTGACAGAGGAGCTGCAGGTGTTATCTATTCACTGCTGTGCTTGCTGTGAAATACATTTTGCTGTGCTTTGTTGAACAAGTTTGTACAGTGAAAATACACTTAGTACCTCATGGTAACAAAGTAAAAACAGAATTATACACATTTAACTTCATTAAATTTTATTTTGTTTTATTTTCAGTTTTCTTAAATTTTTACTTAAAAACGTTTTTCCTATTTTTTAAGTCAGTGTAAGTAGCTACACTTTAGAAATGACTTCAAGAAAAGTTAAAAGTTTGAATCTTAAAGCCAGCTTCTCATTTCTTGGTTGGCTGTAAGCCAGCCTGACACTCACTGGGTTCAGATGTTGTAGACACCAGCATGCTGTACACCACCCTGCACTGGTAGGGAGGTGCACCGTGTTACCTGCTGTCCAACCAGAGAGACGTGCTGTCCTCTTCTCTTTGTCTTGGTGGTCCTCATTTACTTTTCATGTACTTGTAGAGCTGAGACACCCACCCAACACTGAACCATTCATTGGAGGAGGGGAGAGGAGCAGATGTGTGCAGACTATGACAGACAGACTTGGAGAGCTTCTGAGAGTCATAAGCCTCTGAAACTAGTGAGGGCATCCCTCCATCCTTTGCTTCATTTCAGGCTGACCGCAGTGAGGCCTGGTGCAAAGGTGAAAATCAATTAATCCTGGGTGTGATTCACTGATTAATCATTTGATATCATATATTTATTTCACTAGAATGTGGTTCACTGCACATTCTAGTGAAATAAGTACATGTTTTTTTTTAAACTTGACCTCTCTTTTCTCTCCTTTTTCAAAAATTACAACCACAAATCACACTGATGTGAGTTCATTTGTGTGGCATGCATGCAGACTCAAGGTCAAGTCAATACTGGCCATCATTTCAATTCAGTTACTAATTCAATTATTCTCATTTTGAAAGTGTTGATTATTGTTTAGGAAGTTTGAATTTTCAAGCTAAATCTGCTTGATTTTCTCCTCTCTTCTGTCATTCCCATTTTTCCAGCTTGATCCTGAGCATGTCCTGAGCAGCTGTGTAGATCTGCTGATAGAGTGACAAAGGGTACGAGGTACACGCCCGCTGATCGCTAAACACAGACCCTGCAGTCATCAAACTTTGACAAATATGACAAAACAAAGTACAAGCTGATGATTTCTGGACAGTCATTGTGATCTTAAACAGGACATTTAACTTCTCCACACATTCACACATTCTTACTTTTTCCATCTGTTCCAAGGAATCTGTTGATTCAATCAGCATCTCTGTCTAACACTGTCAGCCATGTTTGCCACAGCTACCTCGATCCCAGCATCATTGGGCTCAGTGCGTCTTGCACTATGTTTGTGCCCACCAGCATTGGTGACCAAGGGCCCACAGGGGAGAGGTTACTGAAACTCAGTGAGAATGGGTTTGTCTTCACATTTTGTAGATCATGCTGACACCATGATGGTGCATCCCCGTGTACCAGCTCCACGTTTTTTTCATAACAAAAAAAATATTTTGAATGTCAAAATAAGTGCATTTCAATCCTACATTGAAAAATGTGAGTGCAACTTATTTTGGGGGAATTTCATCATTCTTACCTCTATACCTACAGTGAAGGTTTTACCTTAATGGGAAACCTGGATACAAATGTTTGTAATTGTAATAAAAGATATAGTTCCACAGCTTTGTTCTCTCATCACCACAGTTTTGACAGCTGTGGTCTTCTGGTTTACTCACAGCAAAAACAAAAGCAAAGTTTTATGTTACTCACATGAATACAGTCACATAGGAGACCCACAAATATTCAGTAATAGCCAATGGGACAGGGAGGCAAACAACCAGTGCTTAGAATCAATAACATATTTTACTTATTTTTCTCTAAGCCCTCTGCTTTTTCCCTCAGCAAAAAAGTTGAATCGTACAGATCCAGCACTCAGAAAGCTTCTCTTCATGATTAGTGTTAAAGCACCATTAGGCCCATTGTCCATAGATAGATAGATAGATAGATAGATAGATAGATAGATAGATAGATAGATAGATAGATAGATAGATAGATAGATAGATAGATAGATAGATAGATGTGTAAAGGACATCTGGAGACAGATGCCTTGCACACCAAGGCATCTGTGGTTGAAGACCATGTCCACCTCAGTGTGCCAGATGATTAACGGTGTTGGTTTGGTTCTTCCTCCTACCCCTCTAGAAGTCCACAACCATGTCCTTGTTTTTGCAGTGTTAAGATGGAGATGATTGCATTCACTAAACTCCTTAATTGTTCCTCTGTACTCCTCCTCGTCACATCCATTGATTAAGCCAACAACTGTTGAACCATCAGAGGGAAACTTTTGTCAGTGTTGTGCTGAAATCTGCCGTGTAGATGGTGAACAAGAACAGAGCCAGAACGGTTCCTTGTAGGATTATGCTGGCGATGACACTAATGTTGTTAAGTGTAGAATTATGGAGGGAAAATAAATGTAAACAAATACAGCAAAAAATAAAGGTTCTTAATATGATTGATATGATGCACTGTGAATCATAACTGCATATAACTGCATTTATATATTTTTTCCTTGCTTTCAGGTTTTTTACATTAATTTCAGAAGGATCTCACTGACAAAGAGAGAAGTGATGGGAGCAGAAAGAAAGCAGCTATTTTCAGTGTGGAGAAGATAGAGCCGCAGACATGGAACAGAATAAAGTGATGGAGAGTGTTAAACAAAGGCTTAAAGACCATCTTCGGGACAAGTTTACATGGATACATGAGGGGACATCGGATAGTCGGTCTCGACTTGACAGTGTCTACACAAGACTGTTCATCACCCAGCAAGCTCAGGAATTTAGTTCCATACCACACGAGATTCTAGATCACTTTAATGTCCCAGATCAGCAGTCACCATTTTCAGAGGTTAATTATCAACAGATTGACTTCCTGAATATCTTTAAACCAGGAAGAAGCAATGTCCAACAGCAACCAGCAAAAGACAAGGCAATCCAAAGAGTCTTGACGAAAGGGATCGCTGGTATTGGAAAGACATTCACTGTCCAAAATTTTGCCCTCAACTGGGCCGAAGGAAAATCCAACCAGCACATTGATTTTATCTTTGTGCTCCTCTTTAGAGAGCTGAACATGCTCAGAGATGGTGACTACAGTCTGCTGCAACTTCTTCTTTGTTTCTACCCTGAACTGAAACCCCTGGAAGGTATGCAGCAGCTTGTTAACAAGCAGGTGCTGTTCATCTTTGATGGCTTGGATGAAAGTAGATTTCCACTGGACTTTGATGGAAGTGTAAGAATGGATGACATGAATCAGAGATCAACAGTCAATGTGTTGCTGACCAACCTCATCAAAGGCAACCTGCTGCCTGGTGCTCTGCTGTGGGTAACATCCAGACCTGCAGCAGCCAGTCAGATTCCTTCAAAATACATTGATCAGATGACAGAAGTCCAAGGCTTCACTGAGCGACAAAAAGAATTATACTTTAGTAAGAGATTCAGCACAGCCAGCCAGGCCAAAGAAGTCCTGTCTTGTCTTAGAGGAATGATAAGCTTCTATTTTATGGGCCATATTCCAATCTTTTGCTGGATCATTGCTGAGGTGTTTAGGAAAGGATGGAGTGATGAAAAGAGTCGCAGGATCACAACAATGACAGAACTGTACATTTATTATTTACTGATTCAAACACAAAGAACAACACAGAAATATGCAGGGAAAAGCTCAAAGAAGAGAGCCAAAAAGAAAAAGTCTCAGGCCCAGAATTCTGCCATGCTGTCAAACCTGTCCAAGTTGGCATTTGATCAGCTGCAGAAAGGAAACATCATATTCTATGAAGAGGACCTCAGAGAAAGTGGCATCAACGTTGATGAAGCTTCAGTGTTTTGTGGGTTTTGCTCAGAAATCCTGAAGGAAGAACGTGGTCTGTACAAGAAAAAGATGTTCAGCTTTGTGCATTTAAGCTTTCAGGAGTTTCTTGCAGCTCTTTACATGCACCACTGCTGCATGACAAAGAACATCAACACTTTGAAGTCTTTCCTGAGTACTGATCCTACAGATATGAGCTTTCTTGAACTACAGAAAAAGGTTGTGGATAAAGCCATGCAAAGTGAGAAAGGTCAGTTAGATCTGTTTCTCTGTTTCTTCCTTGGATTTTCCCTGGAGTCCAATCAAACCATGCTGCAGAGTTTACTGCCTCAGGCAAAGAGCAGCTCGGACACGAGTGAAGAGATGAAGGGATACCTAAAAAATTTCAGTGTTGAAAACATTCCACAAGAGAGGTGTATGAATCTTTTCCTCTGCAAGATGGAGCTCAAGGAAGAGAGATTTCAGGATGACATCAGAATGTATCTAAATTCAGGAGTGAAACTCTCACCCATTGACTGTTCAGTACTGTCCACCATGCTGCAGATATCTGGGGAAGTGGTGGAGGAACTTGATCTGACAAAATCCATTACACCAATTATAGGGACTGAGAAACTTGTCCAGCAATTGAAGAACTGCAAAAAGGCTGTGTAAGTAGAATTGTGAGCAGGTTTTATCACTGAAACAGCCAAGACTAAGCGATCCTCTTAGCTATGGATAATTCATGAGTTGAGGATCAAATGATCAAAACATGATCTAGTAGAAAGTTTGCCATTTCAATATAGTGGAAATTATATATAGAATGTGCATGGCAAGGAGAGGCTCTGGAAGAGGCTAATAGCCTAATTCCAATTCAATTTCAGTTCAATTCAATTTTATTTATATAGCGCCAAATCACAACAAACAGTTGCCTCAAGGGGCTTTGCATTGTGGGTAAAGACCCTACAATAATACAGAGAAAATCCACCAGTCAAAATGACCCCCTACGAGCAGCACCTGGCAACAGTGGGAAGGAAAAACTTCCTTTAACAGGAAGAAACCTCCAGCAGAACCAGGCTCAGGGAGGGGGGGTCATCTGCTGTGAACGGTTGGGCTGAGGGGAGAGAGACAGGACAAAAGACATGCTGTGGAAGAGAGACAGCGATAATAATAACTAATGATTAAATACAGAGTGAAGTGTAAACAGAGTAAAAAAGGTCAATTAAAAGAAACAGTACATTATGGGAACCCCCCAGCAGCCTAGGCCTATAATAGCATAGCTAAGGGATGTTCAGGGTCACCTGATCCAGCCCTAACTATAAGCTTTATCATAAAGGAATGTTTTAAGCCTAATCTTAAAAATAGAGAGGGTGTCTGTCTCCCAAATCCAAGCTGGGATCTGGTTCCACAGAAGAGGGGCCTGAAAGCTGAAGGCTCTGCCTCCCATTCTACTCTTAAGTATCCTAGGAACCACAAGTAATCCAGCAGTCTGAGAGCGAAGTGCTCTATTGGGGTGATATGGTACTATGAGGTCTTTGAGATAAGATGGTGCCTGATTATTCAAGACCTTGTATGTGAGGAGAAGAATTTTAAATTCTATTCTAGATTTAACAGGGAGCCAATGAAGAGAAGCCAATATGGGAGAAATCTGCTCTCTCTTTCTAGTCCCTGTCAGTACTCTAGCTGCAGCATTTTGGATCAGCTGAAGGCTTTTCAGGGAGCTTTTAGGACAACCTGATAATAACGAATAACAGTAGCCCAGTCTAGAAGTAATTAATGTATCAATTAGCTTTTCAGCATCAGTCTAATAATATTTCTAATTTTAAGATTTGTCTGGCAGAGCACAAAAACTTTTGTTTTATCTGAATTTAGAAGCAGGAAATTAGAGGTCATCCGGGCCTTTATGTCTTTAAGACATTCCTGCAGTTTAACTAATTTAATCATCTGGCTTCATTGATAGATAAAGCTGAGTATTATCTGCATAATAATGAAAATTGATGCAGTGCTTTCTAATAATACTGCCTAAGGGAAGCATGTATAATGTAAATAAAATTGGTCATAGCACAGAACCCTGTGGAACTCCATAATTAACCTTAGTGTGTGAAGAAGACTCCCCATTTACATGAACAAATTGGAGTCTATTAGATAAATATGATTCAAACCACTGCAGTGCAGTACCTTTAATACCTATAGTATGCTCTAATCTCTGTAATAAAATGTTATGGTCAACAGTATCAAAAGCTGCACTGAGGTCCAACAGGACAAGCACAGAGATGAGTCCACTGTCAGAGGCTCTAAGAAGATCATTTGTAACCTTCACTAATGCTGTTTCTGTACTGTGATGAATTCTGAAACCTGACTGAAACTCTTCAAATAAACCGTTCCTCTGCAGATGATCAGTTAGCTGTTTTACAACTACTCTTTCAAGAATCTTTGAGAGAAAAGGAAGGTTGGAGATTGGCCTATAATTAGCTAAGACAGCTGGGTCAAGTGATGGCTTTTTAAGTAGAGGTTTAATTACAGCCACCTTAAGGGCCTGTGGTACATAGCCAACTAATAAAGAAAGGCTGATCATTTTTAAGATTGAAGCATCAATTAATGAAAGGACTTCTTTGAACAGTCTAGTAGGAATGGGATCTAATAAACATGTTGCTGGTTTGGAGGAAGTAACTATTGAAGTTAACTCTGAAAGATCAATTGGAGCAAAAGAGTCTAAACAAATACCAGCAGTGCTGAAAGCAGCAGAACATAAAGATAAATCTTTGAGATGGTTTTTAACATTTTTTTCTCTAATTGTTAAAATTTTATTTGTAAAGAAATCCATGAAGTCACTACTAGTTAAAGTGAAAGGAATACTCGGCTCTACAGAGCTCTGACTCTTTGTCAGCCTGGCTACAGTGCTGAAAACAATCCTGGGGTTGTTCTTATTTTATTCAGTTAATGATGAGTAGTAAGATGTCCTAGCTTTATGGAGGGCTTTTTTATAGAGCAACAAACTCTTTTTCCAGGCTAAATGAGCATCTTCTAAGTTATTGAGACGCCATTCCCTCCTCAGCTTATGGGTTTATCTGCTTTAAGCTTAATTGTGCGAAGCACTTTCAAACATTTCTGTTTAGCTCAAACTTGAGTATACTCATATGATCCACTTCCTAATGCCTGTTCTCTAAATTAAATTTGGATTAGATGGATGTCATGAAGTGTGTTACACTTAAACCTACTTCATTCCTGGTGTGATACTTGTAGTGCTTCAAACCAAAACTATACTATTGGTTCTGTATAAATGTTATAAAACTGACACACCTTAACATGTTAGCTAGTAGTGTTCACTGCTGCTTATGCTTTCATATTAACCACAAAACATCAAAAACCACCATGACAGACTGCTTTTCTTCTCATTCGACAGACTCAAAAGTGAGCATGCCTCAGTGAGTGCAACAGATGATCGTCTACATATACTACTCTCCATTCTTCAGTCAGCAGACTCTTGCTTAAGAGAGCTGTGCTTGGTGTGTTTTGCTAATATGAGTGGTAATTTTCCTTATGATCTCTTGGTTGTGTTGGGAAGTCCTGACTGTAAACTGGAGACACTGAGGTCAGTTTAATCACTATTTGTTTAGTTTTTTTTTTTTTTAGTTAAATTATTAAAATATGGGATATATTTAACTGCCCTAGCTTCAGTTTGCCTACCCACTGAATTACAAAACTACATAACTTAACTCATATGTGTTTTGCACAGGTTATCAGGATTTTCTCTAGACTTTCAGAATTGTCACATTATGGCCTCTATCCTTCAATCTAAACAATCAACCCTGAAGGTGCTGGACCTGACTAACTGCATGTACAGTTATGCACAGAACTACAGTGGATATTATACAAGAGAGTTGAAGATAAATGAAAACTATGAAGATTTCATTGATGAATTAACTCCACTGACTGTTATTCCTTCTGCCTTGATTGGTCCTATCTGCAAACTGGAGGAGTACAGGTAAATGCAGTTAGTGGTAGGATCATATATGGTTCTCTTACAGATATGATGTTCAGATGTTTTTGTTTTGATTGCAGAATGGCTGGTTGTTACCTGAAAAATAAATGCTGTCAGCTGTTTGCCTCAGTTCTCAGCTCTAACTCCCAGCTGAGAGAGCTTGACCTCAGTTGCAATGACTTGCAGGATTCAGGCGTGCAGCTGCTCTCTGTTGGACTTGGGAGTTCAAAATGTAGGCTGGAAACACTGAGGTAAAGATATGTCCTCTGATTTTATAATGTGGTTCAGTAAAATCATGGTTAAAAAAAAAAATAAAAAGTACAAACTCAAGTTTTACATAAAACAGTACCAGTCAAAAGTTTGGACCCACTTACCGATGAATGAGTGTGTCCAAACGTTGGATTGGTACTGTATATAATAAAAATTATGTAAAAATATACACTTCTTACTAGGTATTAAATTAAGTAAATACAACTATAGAAGAACAACACAACATATTAAGCTGTGTCAGCATTTATTTAACAAAAACCAAACCACAACGCACAGGCTTTGTGTCAAAGACCAAGTACATATGATTCATTAGCTTGGAGAAACATTTTTAGCAATAATAACTTGAAGTAATTGTTTTCTCTGTTACTTTATAACATGTTTGCCTTTATTGGTAAAACTTAACATTCATTACAGACTTGGAAAGCTGCTTTCAATCGTTGCAGCTAAAAATGAAACTATGACTGACCTCTGACCTCTAACAGTAACTCAGTGAAACATTTCTGCTGTGGCTGTCAGAGAGCCGTCATGTATCAGCGAAGCTGATCTTAGATCAGATTAGAAATGCTTAAACTGGAAACATTAAAGCAGTTTTTCTGTAGATCTCATTAGATCTCAGTTTTTATTAAGTAACAAACTGACCTGAGGTCAGCTGTTCTGAAACGGGAAACTCAGAGTTGCCGATCTCAGGGTTGATCAACTCAGAGTATGTTTTTAAACTCAGAGTTTCTTGAACCTTCTACCTGGAATAGGGTCCTGTTGCATCTGAGATGTAACTCAGACACTACAGGCAATTTCTTAGGCTAATTCATGGTCTGACCTTGGGGTGAATTTGCTGGGAAGTCCACTGTGTGGAGACTGGCAACTTGCCAGTGCGTAAACTTTCTCACTGTAGAATGATGGACTTCAGCAAGTTTGGAATTCACCTTTTAACCTTTATCAGATGGATGGTGACGGCCGCTCATTGCTGATTTCTCCATGTTATTGTGTTAACCTGAATGCTCCAGACCAACAAACTGCCAGAACCTCTGCTTTTATAAATGCGCTCACACTTGCTGATGATTAGTTATTAAGTGCATTTGATTAGAGGCATCTGGCGGCTACTTACCCTCTTAATTCCAATACAAACAATAAGGCTGTACTTAGTTTTTCACACACAGCTTTTACATTTTTGCACACATTTTTGTTAAATAAATAATGCCTCAGTTTAACAAGTGTGTTGTTGTTCATCTGAGGTTGTATTTACTTAATTTTAAGACTTCCTAAGGACCAGATTTTTTTCATTATGTCCTGATAGCTAAACCTTAGAAATAAAAGAGGCTGTACTTTTTTTCTTTTTTTTTAATCAGTACTGTATTATACATGTGTATTAGCACTTAAAAGTTGCAATAGACTTTTGGTTTGATAAGAGCCATTTTCTCTCCAGGCTATCATGCTGTGGGATCACAGAGGAAGGCTGTGTCTCTCTGGCCTCGGCTCTGAAGTCCAACCCCTCATATCTCAGAGAGCTGGACCTTAGCTACAATCATCCTGGAGTGTCAGGAGTGAAACTGCTCTCTGAGCAACTGGAAGACCCAAAATATAGACTGGAAAAGCTCAAGTCAGTATTCCTTATAGCTTCCACACTAAATTAAGCTACAACTTCCTATTCAGGGATTTCATCTTGACCATCTTTGAGAAAATATTAAACTATATAGCTAGAACTGCTTAACCTTTCTGAAAGTGAACTAAGCAATTTTATGTGTTAAATACTTTTACTTTGCCATTGGTTTGTAATGTTAAAAATGAGACTCTCCATGACTTTCTTGGTTGCCTGTAACATTCCCATTAACTTTAATAAGACCCATTTCTGTGTGATGGGCTCAACACAAATTTTACTCAAAAATCCAAAGCATGCAATGTTGCTCTGTTGCCATCAGCTTGTTTCAGTGTTACTCTCCTGTTATCCAGCAGTATGAGTAGCGAAGAATATTAAATGTCTCTAGAAATATTAGAATAACAGAAACAATATTTAATGTCAACAAATTAACAAAACCAACACAAACCCTTCATAAGAATTAAAACAAATGTTTAGCATATGCATCAGATAGCATTTTACTACAGATAACTTTAGCAACAAAGTTAGCCACCTAGCCGCTATATTAGATAGTTATCAGTTTGTCTGTGGCTAAAAGTCAGCAGAACTAGGTTGAAATCAATAGGGCATTTGATTAATGGAGGGCTATTTCTTTGGTTTGAGAAATAAAACTCACCAAGAACTTGCTCTTTCTCTCTTTTTGGGGGGGTATTTAGCAAATGCTACCGTAGCCTGTACTGTACTGAACTGTACCCTATTTATTGTCGCAAAATACTTTTTTGAGTAACAAAGGTCAGTTAATTCATCCAGACTCATGGGGCTGGGCTCTCTGGTTAACTTAGCTGGTCATTGTTAAATTAATTTATCAGCTAATGTTACACATGAACTTTTGCCAGATTCATGCAGCTCCATAAGCTCAGCTTAGTTTATTTAGCCAGTTAGCTATTTGTTGTTATACTGACAGAGCAGTATCTACACTGATCTTAGTCTCTCAGTATACATAACATGCAGTAGATGCCCCCATAACTGCTTAGTGTGTGACTGCACTCCTTTGTGGAGTCCTTCTCCACAGAGATAAAAACCACAGAGTGGAGCATGTCTCTGAGTGCTGCTTCACCTTGGTCAGGCAGGATTTCTTTCATTTCAGGTGGTAAAGGAATGATACTTGATCTCTGACCATTTATCTAGTAAACTCTATCTGTAATATTGCTTTTCTGTCCATCTGTGAATCAATTTTGCTAACTCAAGGCAACAGTTTCCTGTCTACCTACTACCTTGAGAAACACTGTATAATATATCATATTTATTGTTCATGTTTATTGCTCTTCTGCCTCAGTGTGGACCACAATGAAGAGCACTGGCTCAACCCACAGCTTCTCAACAAGTGTAAGTGTTACTGAGTTTCTGCTCTGTGAAATGGACTAAACTGAAACTTAACTCATACAGTTTCTTTCATAGATGCCTGTGATCTTACATTCGACCCCAACACTGTGAACAAAAACTTCTCTTGTCTGAATGTGGCAAGAAAGTGAGCCACACTCAGGAAAAGCAGCCCTATCCTGATCATCCAGAGAGATTTGACCAAACATGTCAGGTGCTGTGTAGAGAGGCTCTGACTGGGCGCTGCTACTGGGAAGTAGAGTGGGAAGCATTTGTGAATATTGGTGTTGCATATAAGAGCCTACCGAGGAAAGGATTCTTTGACACAGAAATTGACCGAACCAACAAGAGCTGGTGTTTCATGATCACCTCTTCAAAAGGTTACTCCTTCCGACACAAGTTTATGGAAACTTTTATACCAGTCCCATACATTGATGTTCAAGCATTCCTGGCCAGACCAAAGAGAGTGGGACTGTTTCTGGACTGGCCAGCCGGCATTCTGTCCTTCTACTGGCTGTCTGGTGACACAAAAACTCTCATTCATACCTTCCACACCACTTTCACTGAGCCTCTCTACCCAGCATTCACTGTTTATGCTGGAAATTTGACCTTGTCGAGGGTGGTGAAGCTGACAATGGGTTCTGTGAGTGTTTCTACTTGTCTCATAGCACCAGATAACCAGTTTCAGTAACTAGAAAAAGTATTTTATTTGACCTCTCTGGATTTTTAGGCTCACTCAAACTTCACGCCGGAGATGAGAAAAGAAAGAACAGGCATTTCATACAGGTAACATATACAAGCTTTGATAGTTACCATCATTCAGTTCAGTTCAGTTTTATTTATATAGCACCAAATCACAACAGTAAACTCAAGTCACTTTATATTGTAAGGAAAAGACCCTACAATAAATAAAACGACCCCCTATGAGCAAGTACTCGGCGACAGTGAGAAGGAAAAACTCCCCCTTTTTTTTCAGCCTGTCCTGTCTGGCAGCTTAAGCAAACGACATAATGGTCTGCATGCTGTGTTGAGCCACACATTTGTTTTACCGAGAGGATCTTTAAAAAGGCTCCTCTTGTTTTGTTTGTTTTTATTTATTTATTTAATTATTGGTATTGGTACAATGTAGTTTAACTATACTGGAGTTGACAGGTGGGAAATAAGTGACAGAGGAAGAAAGGAGAAAAGAAGAGAACAGAAAGACAAGAGGAATGGGGGGAGGCCTCCAGCAGAACCAGGCTCAGGGAGGGGCAGTCATCTGCTGAGATCGGTTGGGGCAGCGGGGAGAGAGACAGCACAAAAGACATGCTGTGGAAGAGAGACAGAGATTAATGCTAACTAAAGATTAAATGCAGAGTGGGGTATAATCACAGAGAGAAGAAATATTCAGTGCATCACCCCCCCCAGCAGCATCACTAAGGCCCCGTTTTCACGGAGGCTTTACAGATACGATCTGCTTTTACACAGAGACACTTGAAACTGTGAAAATGATGTAGTCCCCACTGCCAGGTCACAAGTTGCTGGTGTTGTTTTTGTTTGTTTGTTTTGTTTTGTTTTCAAAGCTTGTTTATGCAACATGCACAGGCCTGGAGGGACTCAGTAGGATAGTAGCAAATATTTGTTGATTATTTACACAATAATCAATGTATTATCTTTGTGTGGACTGACGATGAGGTTAGATTGCTGCTGCACACAACACTCAATTATAAAACTGCAAAAACAAGAAAATATCGACTGTGATTCACGCTACTCGAAGTTCGCTGACGCACTTGTGAATCCTAACCCTAACGAGTATTGTTCATCAATTAGCGTATGCGTGAAAAACTAAACTGTGGCGTCGCAACCATAGTGCTCATGTGGGAGTGCCCCCATTTCCATAAAGCATCGTAGTTGTCTGTTTACATGGAAACGGAGGCCGGAACGTTTCTGAAACTCTCCACTCTGGACCTCGTTTCCAAAACCCATCGTTTTCACTCCATTCTCATTTAAACGGGAGGCCGAAATGCATCAAAATGATTCTGTTTTCATTTTGAAACTGTGTCGTGTAAACGGGGCCTTAGTATTGGTTCAGTTACCTGATCCAGGCCTAACTATAAACTTGATCAAAAAGGAAAGTTTTAAGCCTAATCTTGAAAGTACAGAAGGTTCCACAGAAGAGGCGCCTGAAAGCTGAAGGCTCTGCCTCCCATTCTACTCTTAAGTATCCTAGGAACCACAAGTAAGCCAGCAGTCTGAGAGTGAAGTGCTCTGTTGGGGTGATATGGGACTATGAGGTCTTTAAGATTTATGAGGTCTTTAAGGCCTGATTATTCAAAGCCTTGTATGACGGTCTGATGGAATCACAGTAGAAAGATGCTGTAGGTCTCTTCCTGTTAAAAGTTCTTCTTTCTTTCTTCATCATCACCAAGGGCTGGTCATAGGGGATCATCTGATCATTCGGGTTCTCTCACTTGTATTGTAAGATTAAAAACCCAGGGTCTTTACCTTACAAACTGAAGTGGATTGAGATGACTGTTTGGCACTATCTAAACCAGGGGTCTCAAACTCACCCCTACTTCCGGTCCGTGATTTGATGCCAAAACTATAAGACAATTTGGCCCTTTATGTTACTTTTTTTGACATTTCCCTACCTCCTTTTAATTGGAAGGGAAAGTGAAATGTCAAAAAAGTAACTTAAAGGGCCAAATTGTCTTGTATTTTTGACATCAAATTGCGGACCGGAAGAAGGGGGCGGGGCCGGATGCGGCCTGCGAGTTTGAGACCCCTGATCTAAACAAAACTATACTCAATGAAAAACTACAAAAATAAGCCCCATTTTGAATTATTCTGTGTTGTTCAGGTTCACGTTCCCTGGTCCGGGGTTGTTCCGGTGTTCTTTGACTGGTCTGGTCTTCGATGTGACTCATGAGAGCGAGGTCACCTACAGGACTCTGATCTGGGATCCTATGGTTCTCCAGCCAGCGCACAAGGTGGCTGGAGGCCCGCTGTTCAGCATCGAGTGTTCTCAGGACTCTGTTTGTCAGCTGCACCTCCCACACTGTGAGCCTGAGCCTGGTAAGGACACCAGCCTGACCGATAATTAAACCTAGAGAAACATTTTTTTACTTTCTAGAAAACTTGGATGGGGGTCTATAGCAGTGAAATAAATGGTGTGTTTTCACAGCACTGGTCTCTGACAGCATCGCTGTTGTTCACATCACGGATGATGGCATGAGCATCATACAGCCTCTGGAGATCACTGAAACTCACGTGGTCGTGGACGTCCCTCACCTCTCTGCCTTTGGCATCGTCTGGGATCTCACCGCGCGGTTTTTCAATTACGGGACAAAACCCATTCGTGGCCAAGTCCTGCTGTTCCTCAGAAACAGGCCGCGCCTCATCCTCAGTGTGATGCTGCTACCAGGAAACGTCCCTCTGCACGACGTATGCTTTAATTATTAAGTGGCTTCTAAATGAATAACTAGTCTCAGTGTCACCACAAAAATATTGAACTTTTGGTGATCAGGGCTTTTTTTATCAAAATCACTGCTCTAGCAAAATGTCCTGATATCTTTAAAGGTGAAAGTGCAGCACACTACTTCAGAGTACATCGAAGTGCCGTCCTTCTGTTATTTCCACAAAGGCCAAAAGTACAGTCTCAACAGCGCCCCACAGCACTTTAAAATCCAGCCTGCAGTGAGTATCAGTCACGCCGTCTGCAGCCATTTAATCCACAAAACTTTAAAAATGCCATATTTTCATTTCATTTCAGTGTGCAGAGTTTTTTGAAAATTATGGACCAAATTACCACCCGACCTTTGAGATCATCCTGACCATGAGCACAGAGGAAGTGACGTTGATGGTGCAAGATCCAGAAAAGACACAAGTGTGGGAGCATGACCTCCATCTGCCAGGTCGGTTTGGTTTGAGGGCATTTACTGGTTTGGTGTAGGTTTGGTAGAGGGGCTAAAAAGCTTTTGAAAAAGATTGCTTGCAAGTGATGACCTCATCTCAGTAACACCATAACTCTGTGTCTCACCTGGCCAGGAAGGACATTGGATGTTGGAGGCTTTGTCAAAACAGGAATGAGAAGCACCTAAAATGCTTCTGACGGCTCATTAGAGCAGCAAATGTAAATAAGCTGTAAACTGTTTTCTTTGCGTATTCTTTGCTAAAAAAAAAAAGAGAAAACCTTATTTTCACAACCAGTTTTGGAAGGTTTGCTGTCTTGATAAGAATCAGTGAGTTTGCAGAGCCGCTGACTTTGATTTGGAGAAATGTTGCTCTGAAATATGCTCATTGGTCATTGACTTAATTTTCCAGCTTCATCCTCTCATGATTCTCCAGCTGGAAGTCCTCCTCAGATGGGGATCAACACCTCAGCAGAGAAGCTGCGACGTGCTCGGACAAACTTCATCGATAAAGTGTCGGATCCGGTTCTGAACAAGCTGCTGGATGAGCTGCAGCACTTCACCGTACTGACCGACGCTGAGGGCGAAGCAGTCAGAGCCAAACCCAGAGCCAACAAAGCACGAGACCTGATTGACACGGTGCGAAAGAAAGGAGCAGAAGCAAGTTCAAAACTGATCGACGTCTTTCATGCCAACGATCCGTACCTGTGCAAAGAGCTCAGCTTAATGTGAAGCAGAAATCTGTGGAGTGACGATCACATGCTAACATCACCAAGCACAACACACACTCCACAAAAGAAGAAAAACCAACACTGATGTGACTTCAGAGGCTTTAACTGCTCGATTGTGTGAGGTTCAAGCTGAGACTGATCAACACTAAAAAAGCCAAAGCTGACATTCCTGCATGTTCCCATCAACACTTCAAGAAGTGTCCTCTGTGTTTGTAGGACCTGCAATCAAATGTGCACTTTTTGCACTAAACTCACATTTGTTGTTGGCATGTGATTTTTTTTTTTCAGTTTTTAATTCATTAAGTTCATATTCTGTCAGTTTGAGACTTTTTACAGTATTTTACAATCTCTAAAACAGTAAACCCCATTCCCTAAATCAGATCCACAGAAGCCTAAATGAACTTCTTGAATCATGCACTCTTTGGCCAAAGCGCGAACACAGTTCAGACACATCCTGTGCAACTCAATCACTGTTTTTGCATAACAACAAACAGATTCTCAGTCACTAAACACACTTCACACATATGTTGCTGAACCTTAAACACAGTCACTGAACACGTTGTTGCAAAACCGTAAACACTGGCAGCAGAATGTGAACACAACTCCAACACTGCTGTCAGCTGTTACACACAGCAACTCACAATTGAACCCACATTTTTCCAGTGATGTGAGCAGACCAACTGGGCAGGATCAAAGTCAGTTTAGTCAGTTTGACTACATGCCCCGGCTGCTGTGTCTTAAATTATTTGATGTAGTGTGTAACAGATGGTCTCTGTGAATACATTTATTACTTGTTGTGTGTGACGTGACCACGGTGTTTGGTTCTGCACACAGGTCTCTGTTTTTTGCAGTGATTATTTGATTTTGACAGGAAAGTGTTGGATTTGGGGGAATTAGCTTGAGTTTTTAGATTTGTGTTTAAGGTTTGGGGAAAATGGGTGATGGACTCGGGAAATGTGAGTTAGCAGTTCAGAAATACTGTAATAAAAGTTCAAAACTAGACCAGACAAAACCAGACAGAGATGAAGTGAATGAATTTCTATATGATCAAATGATGTGGCAACATTATTCTCATTGCATCAAATGTCAGATGCTGCTGGGATGCTGGGTTCTCAATGCTGTGAGATAACTGGTTTCATAGAGCAGGTTTATCAGCCAGTAGACTGTACTTTGAGTCCTGTTTGGACTATAGTGTCTGAAGTGCCTATGTGAAACTGCATGTATGTTGTCTCCTAAACATATAGCAAATTCCAGCAAGAGGCCTTCTCAGGTTTGGGAGCTCATCCTCCCTGTTTATCTTGACCAAAAAAGGAAAGTTGTAAAACTGAGGATTCTCTGACCCCCCCAAGAAAGCTGGTTTGAACCAGTCGGTGTGGCAGCATGTGTACCAGATAGTAAAGCATATATAAGGTGGAAAGTGTCTTTGTTCGGGGAGTTTGGATCAATTGGTTGTCCTCTCCCAGATGTTTCGAGCGTCTGTTTTGACATTGTCTTTTTTGTAAATAAACCTTATGTTACTTATTGAGACTGTGTCGGCGAAGGATTTCTTCAAACATAACATTATGGCATCAAGATTAAGAAACAACGGGACCTTTTTTTTTCTTGTTTTCATTGTTGCTTAGGCTCAGCAGATTGTGATATGGGTCATAATAAGCCCCTTCACAACAGTAATCCTGCAAACTGAAGAGTGATGCTTACCCAGTGCATTTAAATGTAACTCACATGGGGCCTTTACTAGAAGTGTAACAGACTGGGAATGGGGGCCGTCTCAATATTACCTTTCAGTCATGATTTCATGCCCTGTCAGTGAGAATGGGCACAGATGGGAACAGTGAGATTTAGAGTTAACAAACCGAGCTGATATCTGGGAGTGTATTTTTGATTTAGCAGAGTTTTATGCCAAATGGCCTTCCTGACACAACCCACAAAGGATTTGTGTGTCCTCCTGGGATCAAACTGTTAGACACATGTGTAAACACTACACAGTATCACTTAAAACTGTGTGAGACTAATTCAAAGAGTATTGCATCCTACACAAAAACAAATGTTCAAAGTTACAGTTTTAAAGAAAATAATCCAAATCTGTGCTAGAATGTTGCCATCTGCCTTTGCCCGTGCATCACTTATTAAAGTTATGTTGTTTTTACAGGAGATTACAACAGAACCCTCCCAGCAGCAGCAGCAGACAAGTTGCTGGTTTCAACAGCAAAAATCAAAACAACCAAAATTGAATATCAGGCTGGAAAACCTTAAATTGAGCCAAATAGCTGATCAGTTACACCACACACACACACACACACACACATCAAGTTAACACTGCTCTAATACGGTTTAATTAAAAAAAATTAACTTTATCATTTTTGCATATCAAAAACATTGACATCAATAGTTAAGGATTTCTTAATGTTGTAAACCCCCCATCCCTCATCCAGGTGGCATCCCCACATTTCTATGATGGTGGGAGAACTTCAGCTCACCCCCAGCTATGCCAAAGACAGCTGTTAAAGGGTTAAATTAAGTCAAACCATGCCTGATGCTGAGGGAAGATGTGTGTGTACGCTGTATAATATTTTTCCAGGTGTCTTCTGACATAGTTCCTCCAACTTCTCCCTCCCACGCTGTCTTGGCTTTCCCCATGTATGAGGACAACTATTCAGAATTAATGCATATTTTTTGGATTTTGCTCCTTTATTTAGCAGATTTACACTGAACTGAATACATTAAATCCATGGAGGGTAAGGATGGATAGCTTGGAAAGGCGAAACTCCAAACCTGAAGATAACCTGAAGTAATGAGACTTTGGTACATTATGGTCCTCACACAAAAATTTAGATGATGCAGAACTGTCATCAGAGAAAATGTCTGTAAAGTGAACCAGGCCACATCTGTACCAAACTGCAAATGCCCGATCTAATTGAGATGGTGTAAAGAGGTTATTACGTGTTAAGGGAGAGAAACTACACATACTATTAAATGATTAAAATGTTTTCTGAACTCGCCCCAGATCCTTACTGAATTACAGACCAAAAAATTCAAGCTCAGTTCAGATGCTTTGGCATTCAGTGAGAGAGGGGTTAGGATTGAAATCAGAGAAACTGGGAGTGTAGCTCTCAATTCCATATCGGCCCAAACTGGACCCTTATCAGCAAACATAATGATACAATATGTCAATTTAGCAACATTAGCTGCCCAATAATAAAATATAAAAGTAGGTAACCCCAAACCGCCCTCAGATTTAACTCTCCAGGTTTGCTCTCCTTATACGTGATGGTTTTCTACTCAATGTAAATGAAGAAATAAAGCGATCCAGTTTGGCAAAATAGGAATTTTGTTTGGTTTTTTGGTTTTTTGTTTTGTTTTGTTTTGGGGGGGGGGGGGGGGGGGGGGGGGGTCATTTGAAATAAATAAAGAAACCTGGGCATTACAGCCATCTTGACTGCATTAATCTGTCCTGCCAGTGAGAGTGGGAGCTTTGCCCATCCATCCAGATCCATTTGGTGCGGTCTAGGATTGGCCTGTAGTTGTATTAAAAATGGTCTTAATTGAGCCTGTTATTTCTATTCCCAGATAAGGAAACTTGTCACTTTCAACTACACTTTAATTTGAATGGTTCACTTACTGTGCAAAAATCTTGAATTTCTTCACATTTTTCAGGAAATAGGTGCAGCCAGTTATTGAAACATGCAAAGATACATGGAAATGCAGTCTATAAGGTTAAAACAGAGCTTTAAAAATCAGTATTTGGTATGACTACCTTTATTCTTCAGCACAGCCTAAACTCTAAGGCAGCTTTCTGTAATTTCTTTAAATAGTTGTGGCCCCACAGCACCAACTTGCCAGGGTGCCCAAACCAACAACACTGTACCTAATACACACACCACTTAAATGTAAGGAAAAGCAATAGGCATGCATTCAGTTCACAAAAATTACATTTTAATATCTTCACACACACACACACACACACAGGGTTCACCCAGTACATGGTAACTCCAAAAGCATTTTAATTGCTCTCAGACTCACAGTGAGATGAGTCACACTGAGGTTTGTGAATTCTGAGGTGGTTCATAAAGAACAGTTTACACTTTGTTGTATTTTTTCCAAATATATTTATTAATTTTCATTTTTAAGAACAGAACACAAGCCAAAGGATCAGCAGCGCAGTCTACAAAAAAATAAATAATAATTTTTAAAAAATAATTATGAGAAAATAACTAACTACTGTGGGGCTGACTCAAACTCCCTCCTCAGCTAACAGTTCTGATAAGATGTAGAGTTCATCAGGGTCAGGGAGATCAGTCCAACACAGGTCAGAAGAAGACAGGACGGCGGGGGGGTAGAGCATCTGTTTACAAAACATCCCGGAGACAATTTGATAAACAGCAGTCCAAGAACGCCAGGGAGCCAAATTCCTGATTCTATGACTTGTTTTGGTACAGACTGTACTGATTAAATTGTTGACAGCCTTCAGTTTTTCTGGCACCGCTCTGTGGCGAAAAAATCCAATTCATCCGAATCTTCTTGATTCATTCCTTCTCCGTGCAGAAACAGATACATACATCTCCAAGATCTTACCCCTCCGAATCAGCTCCAGATATACAGAGTCTGAGTTTGAGTCTGTACCTTCCTGCATTCCCATCATAAGCAGCCTTACCAAGGCCAGACAGCTGCCTAGACTTCCTTAGTTGCAACAACAAACCAGGTATCTCCAGGTCCAATCTGGAGGAACCCCAGTGTCAATAAGCCAGATGTGTGTGTATTCCATTGACAATACGGCCAAGCACGTCATCTTCCACACCACACGGGAACCATAACGTAGCCAGCGGGAATGTCAATTGATAAGAGGGAATAGGGTTCTCCTTCCCCCAATCTCCTCATGGTGAAAATTTGATCAAAACAATGGCGTTGAGAGACCAGCTGGCCAGATCCATAATTATAAATTCCAGTTCAGAAGTTGTGTGAAGAGACGCTCTAAAGCAGCAAAGCAGGGGAAAAAGGAAGAGCTGGGAGAGAAGAAAAGTGCGACCGTCTCCGCTGAGAGCTGAAGAGCTGAAGAGAGAGAAAAAAAATGTAGCTGTCAGATGTCAATCTTAGAGTCAACAAGGCATGTTAAAAAGTCAAGTGGGATGTATTCCAAAATAAGCTTCCTCCACCCAAAAACAGTAGGCAACTTATTAGAAATCCATTGCAGTAAAATATTCTTCCGAGCACAGTAAGTTAAAATGTTCTACAACTTAGTCTTCTTTTTGTTGTTAATATATTTACTCGGTAGACCGAGGAGAAGAGACACTGGATCGAGACTGATGTTAATTTTAATAATTTTCCAGTTTTTGACTAGAATGGATTCCCAATATTCCTGGATCTTGGGACAGTGTGTGAGGCTACCTTCATGTATTTTGCATTTAGGGCACTGTGGAGAGGAACCTGGTTTAAACTTAGACACCCGGTTTGGGGCCAAGTGCGCTCTATGCAGTAATTTAAGTTGTCAAACCCAGGAACGATTACAGATAGAAATTTTTCTGGCAGAATTCCAAATACTGCTTCACATTTCTTCTGTGATCTCTGTATTCAGTTCTCCTCCCCAGGTCTGGGCCAGAGTTATTAATGAGTCAGACTTATGACATTTTAATGTTTTGTAACACATACTTAGTGACACTTCACGAGTTCAGAAAAACTGCTTTTCAGTGCCCGAGATCTCAGTGTCCTCAAGTAAAGTTGGTGCTTTTTTAACAATCTGAAAAACGCAGAAGAGATTATTTTTTCCTATTCCAAAGGCTTCTACAATTTGATTAAATGACACGAGAATCCCCTCGTTTACACTTTGTTGATTATTATATGTCAGCATCATGAACAGTTTTCACACCTGTGTGCATAGGAGAAAGATTAAAATAGGAGTGAGAGAGCATCCCCTGATCAGAAACAGCTCAGCCACTTCCTGTTTCCATACAGAAGATATTTTGTGCACTGCTCAACTTTAATTCTGCTTCCAATATTAATTCTAAACATTTTAAAAACAGTGTGACAATAAACAAAACACACCTTGTCAAACAAGTATCTGTATTTCTCAATATTACACAATTACAAAACTGCATGTGACACACAGCGCTCGCTGTTTGAAATGTAATATATCAGAGCACTGAAAAACATACTGCTGGAACTCTTAAAGGCATCTTTATGTAAAAAAAAAAATCAACTTGAAACTCATCCCACTCAATGCTGCTCTTTAGCTCTGAGACCAGCAAGGCAGCAACCTCAACAGTTTATTTAAACTCTGGAGACATGAGGTACAAAGAGTTCAATCATCCAAATAAGACAGCAGCAGTTATTCCAGACTTTACTGACTCTTGTCAGACCAAAGGACAGTCCTGATGTCCTCTGGTTTGTCTCAGGGATCTCTGTTTTGAGTGTGGGCTCCTCCGTACATCCTTGGATGTGTCTCAGAAGCTCTGCATCAAATTAAAATTGACCGAATATTTAAGATGCTGGACAAAAACAACTTGGTGAGAACAGTCATAGTCAACCCACAGAGCAGCTCCAAAGACCTACAACATCATCTTGCTGCAGATGGTGTCACTGTGCATCATTCAACTATTCAGCGCACTTTGCACAAGGAGAGGCTGTATGTGAGAGTAATGCAGAAGAAGCCTTTTCTGCACACACACGCCACAAACAGAGTCTCTGAAGCACATTTGGACAAGTCAGCTTCATTTTGGAATAAGGTGCTGTGGACTGATGAAACTAACATTGAGTTATTTGGACATAACAAGGGGCGGTATGCATGGCGGAGAACGAACACAGCATTACAAGACAAACACTTGGTACCCACAGTAAAATGTGGTGGTGGTTCCATCATGCTGTGGGGCTGTGGGGTCAGTGCAGGTACTGGGAATCTTGTTAAAGTTGAGGGTCGCATGGATTAAAGTCAATATCAGCAGATTCTTGAGAACAATATTCAAGAATCAGTGACAAAGTTGAAGCTGTGCCGGGGCTGGATACTTCAACAAGACAACGACCCCAAACACTGCTCAGAATCTACTGAGGCGTTCATGCAGAGGAACAAGTACAACGTTCTGGAACGGCCATCTCAGTCCCAGACCTGAATATTATTGGAAATCTGTGGTGTGATTTAAAGCGGGCTGTTCATGCTCAGAAACCATCAAACCTGACTGAACTGGAGATGTTTTGGAAAGAAGAATGATCCAAAATACCTTCAACCAGAATCCAGACTCTCACTGGAAGCTATAGGAAGCATTTAGAGGCTGTTATTTCTGCAAAAGGAGGATCTACTAAATATTGATGTCATTTTTCTGTTGAGGTGCCCAAACTTATGCACCTGCCTAATTTTGTTTAAATAATTATTTCACACTTTCTGTAAATCCTGTGAACTTCATTTCACTTCTCAAAATCACTGTGTGCGTCTGCTGTATGATATATTTAACTGAACCTGCTGATCTGAACAACCAATGATTTATAAAGGAAAACCATGAAAATTATCAGGGGTGCCCAAACTTTTTTATACCAGACTGTGGGAGGAAATCCACGCAGACATGGGGAGAACATGCAAACTCCATTTACCCATTCACACAAGCACTTCTTATTCAAGCACTTATTGTCTAACATTCACACACATTCATACTGCAACGCTTGCGTCGGAGAGCAACTTGGGGTTCAGTATCTTGCCCAAGGATACTTTGGCATACAGCCCGGAGCAGCCAGGAATTGAACCATCAACCTTCCAATTAGTAGGTGACCTGCTCTACCTCCTGAACTACAGCCACCCCAGAAGTCCACTTATTTATGATACCCGAGGAAGCACACACATCTCACTTATTATTTACTGTTGCACCCAAGCATTCTGCACCTAACAAGGCCTTGGACTGTTAACCATTTCAGGCAAGTGGACTACACCACATTTTCTTATTCTCTCATCTGGGTGAGGTTTCCTTTTCTTGATTTCTGGAGTGAACTCTTCATCGTTTGAATCATACAGGTATTGTTGACATGTTTGTCCCTGGGTTTTCAGTTGCTTGACCAAGAGGAGTTTGAACTCCAGATACTGGGAAGTGTTCTTTGCAGCTCATTGTAAGACTTGGCTGTCTTGTCGATACTGAAGCCATGAACTGGTGATGGCCAAAATAGTGAAGCGACGTGTGGTGCAAACAGACCACTTCTTGGTCTAGCTGGACATTCTGTAGAAGCTGAGCAAGTAGTAACTGCAGGTCTTTGGATTTGCCTCTGATCTTCCTTTTCCATCTGGAACGGGAATCGTGGGGCTCAATTCCACTCAGTACCATGGCAAGAGCCTTGTTGCCCATCCATTTGGTGACTGCTACTTCATTAGATGTCTATACAATCTTTTCTGATCACCCTCTTGGTTTTGTGCTCAGGGTGTTGTCAGCACTGAAGTGGTACTCCTTTGGGATTTGATTCTTTTGAATTGTTCCTGTAGCAGGCAGGCCCCTTTCTTGAAGAGCATCCAGAAGACTGATGGTGGTAAAATATTGGTCAAAGCAGACCAGCGATCCTCTCTAGTGTCCACTTCTGTCGATCTGTTGGACTTGAGTGAAGTGTTTGCAACCAAAAACAAAATTACATCAGGCGGGCAGGTATCAGTCTTCATTATATCATTTGGGATTCTAAGTAAAATATTTATTTTTTTAAATCTGAATGTGAGTGACCATAACATTGCTCATGTCTAGTTTGTGAGACAATCAAGTTCTTACTATGCTGTGCTGATCTTCTTGCCACCTTCTGGGTAAGTTACCTTTGAGCTTTCGGTGAATCTTAAACTGTTATAAATGTACCTACAGACATCCACTCAACATTACTGCTCCCAGCCACTGGGAGTCCCCCCTCCTCCTCCTGGGGCTTTATCTACTTTCCACTGTAAAAGTGCTGCTTTGACTCAATCGCAGAGTGTCACCATGAGATGGCGCTTTCTTCACAAATACTTTTGTTAACTTTTATAGTCTTCATAATTAAATATTTTCACATGCTGAAATTTCAAAATGTGATCAAAGTCTACAATAGATGGATAAAACCTTACAGTCAGTAAAATGCAAAATGCAGTGCAAATCACTAAAACTATTCCCAGCAAACATTTCTTCATTCATCCATTTCTTCATTGTGACGACCCCGGCCTCGTCAGTTTTGGTTGGTCCTGTGTGCAGGTTATGTCTGGGAGAACCTAATCTTTCTATTGTTTGCTGGGATGTTATTTGCTTACTTGCAGCGAATATCTATTTGTGTGTTGTGCCACGCACTGCAGTGCAGTACTAGTTGTGTTTTCATTAAAGTATTTTACCTAATTAACGAAGAGTTTTTTGTTTTATCTGGTCCTGTGTGTGTGCGTGGGTGTGCGTGTGCCTGCGTGTGCGTGCGTGTGTGTGTGTCTGAGTCAGCTACAGTGACAATAGCACCACCCCATGTCCACACCAGCTTTTTTTTTTTTTTTTTTGGGGGGGGGGGGGGGGGGTAAATTGAAACATTTATTATTATTATTATTATTATTATTATTATTATTATTATTATTATTGTTAAAATAAAACTATCCAGGAAGTTTTGAGTCTTTCACAAAGAGGAGACTTGAGTGTGCTGACAGTTTGTGGGATGTTTTAACTGTGAGACGACTTGTGTTGTAAAATCAGTTCTTATTCTGTGTTTGACAAACAAGCTCAGTCTGATGTAACTATAACATCACTTCCTGTTGCTACAATTTTTCTTTCCAACTTTATTGTTCACCAGCTCACACACAAGGAAGAGAGAGCAGCTGAGCAGAGTTAGAGCAAAGGTAAGCTCGTCATATTTCTGTATGAAAACAGCTTTAAAGCTGAACTGCATCTAACAGAAGAAACTCCAAGTGTGCCTGCTGTGTGACTCACCTTTGACCTGAGAGGGCTCTGATTCAGCAGCCTCGCTCACTTGTGGGTTACAGGGAGGAGCTGTTACAGACTGAATCTGGTGGAAAGTCTTTTCAGGTTACAGAGAAACTTTTAAAGGCTTACACTTTGTTTTAAAACTGCTGGTGGTCCTTCAGAGAGAGATCCGGCTTTAGATACATCTGTCATTCAGCACCTTTGCTCGGTGTCCCTGAAAAATAAGCTACCTTCCATATTTGAATATGTTGTCACCACTACAGAAGTCATCATAGAAGAGTCACCTGTGATTTTAATGGTGATTAAAAACCTACAGTTTGCATGAGAAAGGTTGCAGTGTTCAGTCCTGTGTGATGAGGCAGTGACAGAGGAGCTGCAGGTGTTATCTATTCACTGCTGTGCTTGCTGTGAAATACATTTTGCTGTGCTTTGTTGAACAAGTTTGTACAGTGAAAATACACTTAGTACCTCATGGTAACAAAGTAAAAACAGAATTATACACATTTAACTTCAATTAAATTTTATTTTGTTTTATTTTCAGTTTTCTTAAATTTTTACTTAAAAAAGTTTTTCCTATTTTTTAAGTCAGTGTAAGTAGCTACACTTTAGAAATGACTTCAAGAAAAGTTAAAAGTTTGAACCTTAAAGCCAGCTTCTCATTTCTTGGTTGGCTGTAAGCCAGCCTGACACTCACTGGGTTCAGATGTTGTAGACACCAGCATGCTGTACACCACCCTGCACTGGTAGGGAGGTGCACCGTGTTACCTGCTGTCCAACCAGAGAGACGTGCTGTCCTCTTCTCTTTGTCTTGGTGGTCCTCATTTACTTTTCATGTACTTGTAGAGCTGAGACACCCACCCAACACTGAACCATTCATTGGAGGAGGGGAGAGGAGCAGATGTGTGCAGACTATGACAGACAGACTTGGAGAGCTTCTGAGAGTCATAAGCCTCTGAAACTAGTGAGGGCATCCCTCCATCCTTTGCTTCATTTCAGGCTGACCGCAGTGAGGCCTGGTGCAAAGGTGAAAATCAATTAATCCTGGGTGTGATTCACTGATTGATCATTTGAAATTATATCAATGAACCACATTCTAGTAAAATAAATGCATGTTGTTGTTTTTGTTTTTTTATTTGACCTCTCTTTTCTCTCCTTTTTCAAAAATTACAACCACAAATCACACTGATGTGAGTTCATTTGTGTGGCATGCATGCAGACTCAAGGTCAAGTCAATACTGGCGATCATTTCAAATCAGTTACTAATTCAATTATTCTCATTTTGAAAGTGTTGATTATTGTTTAGGAAGTTTGAATTTTCAAGCTAAATCTGCTTGATTTTCTCCTCTCTTCTGTCATTCCCATTTTTCCAGCTTGATCCTGAGCATGTCCTGAGCAGCTGTGTAGATCTGCTGATAGAGTGACAAAGGGTACGAGGTACACGCCCGCTGATCGCTAAACACAGACCCTGCAGTCATCAAACTTTGACAAATATGACAAAACAAAGTACAAGCTGATGATTTCTGGACAGTCATTGTGATCTTAAACAGGACATTTAACTTCTCCACACATTCACACATTCTTACTTTTTCCATCTGTTCCAAGGAATCTGTTGATTCAATCAGCATCTCTGTCTAACACTGTCAGCCATGTTTGCCACAGCTACCTCGATCCCAGCATCATTGGGCTCAGTGCGTCTTGCACTATGTTCTTGCCCACCAGCATTGGTGACCAAGGGCCCACAGGGGAGAGGTTACTGAAACTCGGTGAGAATGGGTTTGTCTTCACATTTTGTAGATCATGCTGACACCATGATGGTGCATCCCCGTGTACCAGCTCCACGTTTTTTTCATAACAAAAAAATATTTTGAATGTCAAAATAAGTGCATTTCAATCCTACATTGAAAAATGTGAGTGCAACTTATTTTGGGGGAATTTCATCATTCTTACCTCTATACCTACAGTGAAGGTTTTACCTTAATGGGAAACCTGGATACAAATGTTTGTAATTGTAATAAAAGATATAGTTCCACAGCTTTGTTCTCTCATCACACCACAGTTTTGACAGCTGTGGTCTTCTGGTTTACTCACAGCAAAAACAAAAGCAAAGTTTTATGTTACTCACATGAATACAGTCACATAGGAGACCCACAAATATTCAGTAATAGCCAATGGGACAGGGAGGCAAACAACCAGTGCTTAGAATCAATAACATATTTTACTTATTTTTCTCTAAGCCCTCTGCTTTTTCCCTCAGCAAAAAAGTTGAATCGTACAGATCCAGCACTCAGAAAGCTTCTCTTCATGATTAGTGTTAAAGCACCATTAGGCCCATTGTCCTTTACAAAGGTGAACCTTCAGCCCAGTCTGAGACCAGTGGAAAAAGCTTTCATAGATAGATAGATAGATAGATAGATAGATAGATAGATAGATAGATAGATAGATAGATAGATAGATAGATAGATAGATAGATAGATAGATAGATAGATAGATAGATAGATGTGGTTGAAGACCATGTCCACCTCAGTGTGCCAGATGATTAACGGTGTTGGTTTGATTCTTCCTCCTACCCCTCTAGAAGTCCACAACCATGTCCTTGTTTTTGCAGTGTTAAGATGGAGATGATTGCATTCACTAAACTCCTTAATTGTTCCTCTGTACTCCTCCTCGTCACATCCATTGATTAAGCCAACAACTGTTGAACCATCAGAGGGAAACTTTTGTCAGTGTTGTGCTGAAATCTGCCGTGTAGATGGTGAACAAGAACAGAGCCAGAACGGTTCCTTGTAGGATTATGCTGGCGATGACACTAATGTTGTTAAGTGTAGAATTATGGAGGGAAAATAAATGTAAACAAATACAGCAAAAAATAAATGTTCTTAATATGATTGATATGATGCACTGTGAATCATAACTGCATATAACTGCATTTATATATTTTTTCCTTGCTTTCAGGTTTTTTACTTTAATTTCAGAAGGATCTCACTGACAAAGAGAGAAGTGATGGGAGCAGAAAGAAAGCAGCTATTTTCAGTGTGGAGAAGATAGAGCCGCAGACATGGAACAGAATAAACTGATGGAGAGTGTTAAACAAAGGCTTAAAGACCATCTTCAGGACAAGTTTACATGGATACATGAGGGGACATCGGATAGTCGGTCTCGACTTGACAGTGTCTACACAAGACTGTTCATCACCCAGCAAGCTCAGGAATTTAGTTCCATACCACACGAGATTCTAGATCACTTTAATGTCCCAGATCAGCAGTCACCATTTTCAGAGGTTAATTATCAACAGATTGACTGCCTGAATATCTTTAAACCAGGAAGAAGCAATGTCCAACAGCAACCAGCAAAAGACAAGGCAATCCAAAGAGTCTTGACGAAAGGGATCGCTGGTATTGGAAAGACATTCACTGTCCAAAATTTTGCCCTCAACTGGGCCGAAGGAAAATCCAACCAGCACATTGATTTTATCTTTGTGCTCCTCTTTAGAGAGCTGAACATGCTCAGAGATGGTGACTACAGTCTGCTGCAACTTCTTCTTTGTTTCTACCCTGAACTGAAACCCCTGGAAGGTATGCAGCAGCTTGTTAACAAGCAGGTGCTGTTCATCTTTGATGGCTTGGATGAAAGTAGATTTCCACTGGACTTTGATGGAAGTGTAAGAATGGATGACATGAATCAGAGATCAACAGTCAATGTGTTGCTGACCAACCTCATCAAAGGCAACCTGCTGCCTGGTGCTCTGCTGTGGGTAACATCCAGACCTGCAGCAGCCAGTCAGATTCCTTCAAAATACATTGATCAGATGACAGAAGTCCAAGGCTTCACTGAGCAACAAAAAGAATTATACTTTAGTAAGAGATTCAGCACAGCCAGCCAGGCCAAAGAAGTCCTGTCTTGTCTTAGAGGAATGATAAGCTTCTATTTTATGGGCCATATTCCAATCTTTTGCTGGATCATTGCTGAGGTGTTTAGGAAAGGATGGAGTGATGAAAAGAGTCGCAGGATCACAACAATGACAGAACTGTACATTTATTATTTACTCATTCAAACACAAAGAACAACACAGAAATATGCAGGGAAAAGCTCAAAGAAGAGAGCCAAAAAGAAAAAGTCTCAGGCCCAGAATTCTGCCATGCTGTCAAACCTGTCCAAGTTGGCATTTGATCAGCTGCAGAAAGGAAACATCATATTCTATGAAGAGGACCTCAGAGAAAGTGGCATCAACGTTGATGAAGCTTCAGTGTTTTGTGGGTTTTGCTCAGAAATCCTGAAGGAAGAACGTGGTCTGTACAAGAAAAAGATGTTCAGCTTTGTGCATTTAAGCTTTCAGGAGTTTCTTGCAGCTCTTTACATGCACCACTGCTGCATGACAAAGAACATCAACACTTTGAAGTCTTTCCTGAGTACTGATCCTACAGATATGAGCTTTCTTGAACTACAGAAAAAGGTTGTGGATAAAGCCATGCAAAGTGAGAAAGGTCAGTTAGATCTGTTTCTCTGTTTCTTCCTTGGATTTTCCCTGGAGTCCAATCAAACAATGCTGCAGAGTTTACTGCCTCAGGCAAAGAGCAGCTCGGACACCAGTGAAGAGATGAAGGGATACCTAAAAAATTTCCATGCAGAAAACATTCCACGAGAGAGGTGTATGAATCTTTTCCTCTGCAAGATGGAGCTCAAGGAAGAGAGATTTCAGGATGACATCAGAATGTATCTAAATTCAGGAGTGAAACTCTCATCCATTGACTGTGCAATACTGTCAACAGTGCTGCAAATATCTGGGGAAGTGGTTGAGGAACTTGATCTGACAAAATCCATTACACCATTTATAGGGACTGAGAAACTTGTCCAGCAATTGAAGAACTGCAAAAAGGCTGTGTAAGTAGTACAAGTACAAATTGAGGAAGTAAAATGGTCCTCTTGGATAAAATGTCACATATGTTATGTTTGACTTTATTCCCATTCAACAGCCAAAACTAAGAGCTATTAGCTATGGTTACAGACATGTACAAAATTTTTGGTTCCCTTCTGTTAAAGAAAGAAAAATGCACAGTGATTTCTAAAATAACTTGAAACTGGTAGAAGTGATAATAAATAAAAATTTACTGAGAAAGAACTAATGAAAACTCAGACATTGCTTTTCAAATATGGTTCAACAGAATTGTTAAAAAAATAGATAATGAAACTGGCCTGGAGAAAATGATGGCACTCTTAATATTTTGTAGCACAACCTTTTGAGGGAATCACTGCAATCAAGTGCTTTCTGTAACTCTCAGTGAGACCTCTGCACCTGTCGACAGGTATTTGAGCCCCCTCCACGTGAACAACCTGCTTTTCATTAGTTAAGGTTCACTAAATTTTTATTTATTATTACTTTTCTCAGTTTCAAGTTATTTCTGTAACTTCTGTGGTGTTTTTTCCTTTAAGAGAAGGATACTAACAATTTTGTCTGTATGTGTCAAATGTAATCAAGCTGGTTTTGCAACAACTTGGTCTCTGACAGATTTCCGAACTTGCCAAAAAAGTCACATTATTTCTTAATTTTGCTTCTCCTTTTTGACTCTGTACAGTTTACTGTGTGGGAACTACAATGTGAGCTGCATATACACAAGAATAAGAAAAGTAAATAAGTGTAGTCATTAAAAATGTTTGGTTTAGCCCTGAGTTCTGCAAAAATTAGATGGTGTACTATGTTACTTTTCTCTATTTTGGGCTGCTGTTCCCTTCAAGATGCAGTGATACACTGCTGTTAGATGACTTCATATGTGTGACAGGCAGAGATGGACCCAGATGCAGGACTCTGGATACAGACATAACATAAAAGGTGTTTATTGCAAAACAAAAACCAAAATCCTCCTGGGAGCCAAATGTAGAAAGTAATCCAAAAACAAACCAAGGCTTGACCAAAAACACACAGACACACCAATTATGACAAAAGACACAACACAACAACAAGCAGAGAAAACACAGGACTTAAATACACCAGGGGATAACGAGGGAAAGTGGAAACAGCAGATAACACAGCTGAACACAATGACACTAATGAGACAAGGGGAAGCAACACTAAACACACAGCACAAGAAACAAGACTTTACCAAAATAAAACAGGAAGTGGACACCAAGCCTAAGACACCAGAACTTGACAAACCTGAACCACAAACACAAATACACTGGGCACAGCCCAGGACCATGACAGCAATGCTCAGATTGCTTCCTGGATGTCTCTGTCTGTCCACTGGTAGGTTTGCAGTTCCAATTTCATACGTAGATCATATGCAGATGTGAAGCATAACCAGGGGCGTGGTGGCCATCGGGAGGTTCGGGAGGTTTCCCAAACGGCCGGTTGTTTCCAGGCCAAATCGGCCGGTGATCAGAATTTCTTTTTTCTTACCCAATTAAGCACAGCTGCTCTCACGGCCACAGGTGCAGTCCGCACCTGCAAATAAAGTTCTCTTGTCTTAAAATGATGGTTTGTCCGTTGTATGGTCGGATAAAAGGCCTCTCCAAACCAAGCTCCTGGGCTGAATTTTAACCCCAGCCCGCCCCTGAGCATAATATGTCAAGGGTTGCTGATGACAGCTGGATTTCCATCTATACCCCAGAGTCCAAGCAACAGTATTAAATGGAAGCTGTGAAGTCTTAACTTTTTTACAGACAGCATGGGAACTACAATGATTTCAGCCATCCAGCCTTCTTTAATATGATTTGTAGTTTATTAAAATTTTATTTAAATATAATACTTTTAGGTATTGTTTTAAAAGGAAAGGAAAACAAAACAATTTTTAAAGTGATGTCAGATTTTGAAAGAATTTTCAGGCAAACCTCTGACACCAAAATGAGCTTAAGTAAATAAAAACTGTTGATGGTGGAAACTTTTTAAATTCAAAGTTGAGTCAGGTGTCATTTTAGATTTGTTACACCTAAAATGGTGATGTGACATTATGGCAATTTTTATCATTAGCATGGACATTTTTATTCTACAAAGAACAATGACTGCAGGCGTATAACTATTATTTTTCTTCTTCTTCTTTTTCTTTTGCTTTTCTTCTGATTTTGCAGACTCAAGAATGGTCATTTAAGCAATGATTGTCTAGGTGTACTACTGTCCATACTTCAGTCAGCAGACTCTTGCTTGAGAGAGCTGTGCCTGGTGTATTTTTCTAACTTCAATGATGATTTTCCGTACGATCTCGTTGCTGTACTGGGAAGTCCTGACTGTAAACTGGAGACACTGAGGTCAGTTTAAAGAACTGTTTCTGCAGGTTTATACTTCTTTACTCAAGTTCTTTTGAAATCTGAGATATATGTCTATCTAGCCACTGAATTACAGTAAATGACATTAGCACATCAAAACAATGAACAAAAGTTCACTTCACCTTATTTATAACTGATATGTGTTTTGCACAGGTTTTCTGGGTTTTCTCTAGACTTTAGGAATTGTCACAAAATGGTCTCTATCCTTCAATCAGAACTATCACCCCTGAAGGCGCTGCATTTGACCAACTGCATATGCAGTTATCCAAAGGACTGCAGTGGATATTGTACAAAAGACATGAAGACAAATGAGAACTATGTAGAGTCCAGTGATGAATTCCCCCCACTGACTATGATTCCTTCTGCTTTGATTGGTCCGATCTGTAAACTGGAGAAGTTCAGGTAAATTAGTGGCAGCATAATTATTCACACTCTCTCTGCAAGTTATGATGTTAAGGTGTTTTTATTTTGTTTGCAGCATGCCTGGATGTTACCTGAAAAATAAATGCTGTCAGGTTTTTGCCTCAGTTCTCAGCTCTAACTCCCAGTTGAGAGAGCTTGACCTCAGTCGCAATGACTTGCAGGATTTAGGCGTGCAGCTGCTCTCTGTTGGACTTGGGAGTTCTAGATGTCGGCTGGAAACACTGAGGTAATGATGGCAGTGTTAGCTTCATGTGGTTCAGATACTGTACAACATGTGCAGTAGCAGTTAAGAGTAGTACCAGCCTTTTGCTTTAGTAAGAGCTGTTTTCTCTCCAGGCTGTCACGCTGTGGGATCACAGAGGACGGCTGTGTCTCTCTGGCTTCAGCTCTGAAATCCAACCCCTCCCACCTGAGAGAGCTGGACCTTAGCTACAATCATCCTGGAGTGTCAGGAGTGAAAGTGCTCTCTGAGCGACTGGAAAACCCCAAATGTAGACTGGAAGAGCTCAAGTTGGTATACTGAAAAACTTGCTCACTGAAGTATTTTTTTTTTTCCAGTATGGGGATGTCTTGACTGTTTAAGAAAACAATTCTGCTGTAGAGCTAGAACGGCTTAACCAACATAGCATAACATAAATTTTACATAAAGATGATTTTTTTTTCCTTTCTTTTTTTTGTACCACAATGTAATGTGACCTGACTTCAGTCATTAGTTCCTCCACAACTGTGAAGTTAGAGGGAAGTCAATTCAGTTATATTGGATGAGAAAATCTAATAATGAGTGAGGAAACTGTAGTGAGCCCCTTTGTCCCCATCCGCAGGCCAGCGTGAGATTTGAGAACTTTTTAGAAAAATATAATCAAAGGGGTGACAGTGTCTCAAAGATCTTTTCATATCAGGAATGTTTGGCTTATTCCCCGTTTACATTCCCCCATTAATGTTCAGTGCCAATAATGTCATGAGATTGTAGAGTGGAGTCCATTGACGCACTCCTTGGTCTTCTTTTTTTTCTTTATTATTTCTTTATGTAGCTCTTCAAAGCTTTGAGTCCACAAAGACAAACCAGAGAGTGCAGCACGTCTGAAAAACTGAAAATCTCGAATCATATTCATATACTTATTCATTGACATTTAATGGCCCTTTATATTGCTTCACAGCTGAGAGTACTTTCTTACTTATGTGCTCCTCTGCCTCAGTGTCGACCATAATGAAGAACACTGGGTCAATCCACATCTTCTGAGCAAGTGTAAGTGTTACTGAGTTTCTGCTCTGTGAAATGGACTAAACTGATACTTAACTCATACAGTTTCTTTCATAGATGCCTGTGATCTTACATTCGACCCCAACACTGTGAACAAAAACCTCCTGCTAACTGAGTATGACAGGAAAGTGAGCTACACTCAGGAAAAGCAGCCCTATCCTGATCATCCAGAGAGATTTGACCAAACAAATCAGGTGCTGTGTAGAGAGGCTCTGACTGGGCGCTGCTACTGGGAGGTGGAGTGGGAAGCATTTGTGAATATTGGTGTTGCGTATAAGAGCCTACAGCGGAAGGGACACTGGGCCATAGAAATTGACCGAACCAACAAGAGTTGGTGTTTCAATATCACCTCTTCAAATGGTTACTCCTTTCGACACAACCTGAAGGAAACTTTTATACCAGTCCCACACATTGATGTCCAAGAATTCCCAACAAAAACCAAGAGACTGGGACTGTTTCTGGACTGGCCAGCCGGCGTTCTGTCTTTCTACTTGGTGTCTGATGACACGAAAACTCTCATTCATACCTTCCACACCACTTTCACTGAGCCTCTCTACCCAGCATTCACTGTTTATTTAGGATCCTCTTTGACCCTGTCCAGTGTCCCGAAGATGAAAATGTATACTGTGAGTATTTCTGGTTGTCTTGTAGCACCATATTGTTGTTTGACTGGAAAAATGAGTTTTGTTTTCCCTCTCTGCATTTTTAGGCTCAATCAAGCTTCACACCTGAGATGAGATTAGAAAGAACAGGCATTTCATACAGGTAAGCTATGCAAGCTTTGATGGTTACCATTCTAAATACAGATTGTCGTGGTCTTAGAACACATTCAGATTTGCTGTATTTGGTTTGGTGGTGGGTCAGTGATGGTCTAGGGGGGCACATCCATGTAGGAACACACAGACCTTTACAAGCTAGACAACAGCACCCTTGACTGCCATTAAGTATCAGGATGAAATTCTTGGACCCACTGTCAGACCCTGCACTGATGCAGTGAGTACTGGGTTCCTCCTGGCGCACGACAATGCCCTGCCTCATGTGGAGAAGGTATGCAGGCAGTTCCTGGAAGATGAAGGTATTAAACCACTGACTGGTCCCGACACTCGCCTGGCCTAAATCCAAGAGAACACCACAAGTGTTCCTTTAAGTTTTTTGAGCAGTATATTTTTGGAGCTTTGCCTTGCCACCAGACATGTTTGACAAATTTAGTAATTTTACTTTAGAATTTGTGGTTTACCACTGCTTTACCAAAGACATCCTGGCCTTGCCAATTATCAGTTGAACAGGGAAACACTAGTCAGTTGTGTTGTTGTCTGTGTACCTTCTCAGACATCTGGCGTTTGAAAAAAGGTGACTGACTTCTTTAAGTTTCTTGAAGACTTTTTGCCTCTCATCCAAAAGGCTTTGTCAGTTCTAAAAGCAAATGGTGGTACCTGGTACCTGGTACCTGGTACTCAGTGCTGGTGTTTTTTTGTTGTCGTTGTTGTTGCTGACAATTCTAGAAGCACTGCTGTCAATTTTCAACCACTGTCAGTCTCGTTACTAACATTTTTTTCTTATTCCCATATTGACTGGTTTTGTGTTGTTCAGGTTCACGTTCCCTGGTCCGGGGTTGTTCCGGTGTTCTTTGACTGGTCTGGTCTTCGATGTGACTCATGAGAGCGAGGTCACCTACAGGACTCTGATCTGGGATCCTATGGTTCTCCAGCCAGCGCACAAGGTGGCTGGAGGCCCGCTGTTCAGCATCGAGTGTTCTCAGGACTCTGTTCGTCAGCTGCACCTCCCACACTGTGAGCCTGAGCCTGGTAAGGACACCAGCCTGACCGATAATTAAACCTAGAGAAACATTTTTTTACTTTCTAGAAAACTTGGATGGGGGTCTATAGCAGTGAAATAAATGGTGTGTTTTCACAGCACTGGTCTCTGACAGCATCGCTGTTGTTCACATCACGGATGATGGCATGAGCATCATACAGCCTCTGGAGATCACTGAAACTCACGTGGTCGTGGACGTTCCTCACCTCTCTGCCTTTGGCATCGTCTGGGATCTCACCACGCGGTTTTTCAATTACGGGACAAAACCCATTCGTGGCCAAGTCCTGCTGTTCCTCAGAAACAGGCCGCGCCTCATCCTCAGTGTGATGCTGCTACCAGGAAACGTCCCTCTGCACGACGTATGCTTTAATTATTAAGTGGCTTCTAAATGAATAACTAGTCTCAGTGTCACCACAAAAATATTGAACTTTTGGTGATCAGGGCTTTTTTTTATCAAAATCACTGCTCTAGCAAAATGTCCTGATATCTTTAAAGGTGAAAGTGCAGCACACTACTTCAGAGTACATCGAAGTGCCGTCCTTCTGTTATTTCCACAAAGGCCAAAAGTACAGTCTCAACAGCGCCCCACAGCACTTTAAAATCCAGCCTGCAGTGAGTATCAGTCACACCGTCTGCAGCCATTTAATCCACAAAACTTTAAAAATGCCATATTTTCATTTCATTTCAGTGTGCAGAGTTTTTTGAAAATTATGGACCAAATTACCACCCGACCTTTGAGATCATCCTGACCACGAGCACAGAGGAAGTGACGTTGATGGTGCAAGATCCAGAAAAGACACAAGTGTGGGAGCATGACCTCCATCTGCCAGGTCGGTTTGGTTTGAAGGCATTTAAGAGAAAACCTTATTTTCACAACCAGTTTTGGAAGGTTTGCTGTCTTGATAAGAATCAGTGAGTTTGCAGAGCCGCTGACTTTGATTTGCAGAACTGTTGCTCTGAAATATGCTCATTGGTCATTGACTTATTTTTCCAGCTTCATCCTCTCATGATTCTCCAGCTGGAAGTCCTCCTCAGATGGGGATCAACACCTCAGCAGAGAAGCTGCGACGAGCTCGGACAAACTTCATCGATAAAGTGTCGGATCCGGTTCTGAACAAGCTGCTGGATGAGCTGCAGCACTTCACCGTACTGACCGACGCTGAGGGCGAAGCAGTCAGAGCCAAACCCAGAGCCGACAAAGCACGAGACCTGATCGACACGGTGCGAAAGAAAGGAGCAGAAGCAAGTTCAAAACTGATCGACGTCTTTCATGCCAACGATCCGTACCTGTGCAAAGAGCTCAGCTTAATGTGAAGCAGAAATCTGTGGAGTGACGATCACATGCTAACATCACCAAGCACAACACACACTCCACAAAAGAAGAAAAACCAACACTGATGTGACTTCAGAGGCTTTAACTGTTCGATTGTGCGAGGTTCAAGCTGAGACTGATCAACACTAAAAAAGCCAAAGCTGACATTCCTGCATGTTCCCATCAACACATCAAAAAGTGTGCTCAGTGAATATTATGCTGAGAGTGCTGTGCTGCCAGCTGGGATTAATATTGCATATCAGCTATATTTTAGCTATATTGGAGCTTTGTGGCACAACAGCCTCTGAAAACAGAATAGAGGAGCAAGAAGAAGCGCTCCAGCTAGCTAATTCACCTACAGACCAGACAGAGAGATGAAGTGAATTAATTTCTATATGATCAAATGATGTGGCAACATTATTCTCATTGCATCAAATGTCAGATGCTGCTGGGTTCTCAATGCTGTGAGATAACTGGTTTCAAAGAGCAGCCAGTAGACTGTAGTTTGAGTCCTGTTTGGAACTTTGTTTTTCTTGTTTTCATTTTTGCTTATGAGGATGAGGTTTGGTGATGGAGGCACAAAATCTGCAGAGTTCTTTATGAGGCCTCACAGACGAGGAGTTGTTACAGACTGAGTCTGGTGGAAAGTCTTTTCAGGTTAGAGAGAAATTTTTAAAGGTTTACACTTCATTTTAAAATGTGTTTTATTACGAGTGGAATTCAGTTCAGTTCAATTCAATTTTATTTATATAGCGCCAAATCACAACAGTCACCTCAAGGCGCTTTGTATTGTGTATTGACTTATAAAATACAAGACTTCTATTACAGGCTTTTGTTTTCCCATCAATCACAAACAAAAAAAAATGTGTGTGTGTGTGTGGTGGGGGGGTGGGGGGGCAGGAGGAGGAGGGGAGGTGAAGGAACTCAGGGGCACCTAATCAGCGCCGTGCCTCTGTTACTGATATCATATGCACAGCTGTTAAATACAGAAAATGCCAACTAGAGAAATAATTTTGCCACATTGTTTTGGCGCCCCCCCTCTTGTGTGGCACCCCTATGCATTGCATTTAGTGCATACACACTTTTTGCGCCACTGTCTCCCATCTGAGCTCGGATCCATTCTTGAAGTACGCTCTCTTTCTCACAGTCTTATTATATTTTTCTATATTTTCCCCACTTACTGGAGCTCATTATTATGCTGCCTCCTCACTCTGGGCTGTTATGAGTGTTTGTTTGGGTGTACGCCCGGTCAACTTGGGCGGGAGCGATAAACAGGAAACGGGGGCTTGGAATGGACAAACTACCTACCACTCATCTTTTGCTTTACTATAGAGCACTGAGAGATAATCAAGGAGTTTCACTGGGAAAGAAAGTCAAGCCCAAATAAGCAACTTGATGTTCAAAAACAAGCCCAAAAAACCTCAACCCGTGACTCAAAAGATTTGCATGCGACTTTAGAAAAAAACAAGCCCAAAGTCGGTTATAATAAGTGGACTTGGCAACACTGACCGCAGTGAGAGCCAACAGTTTGTAATTTCCTGCTTGTGGTCTCACAGAGCGAGATCCGGCTTTAGATACATCTGTCATTCAGCACCTTTGCTCAGTGTCCCTGAAAAATAAGCTACCTTCCATATTTGAATATGTTGTCACACCAACATGCAGATAGTTCTATATCATATAAACACTGACTATCCCTTTAATTTTAGGGGGGGCACGTTGAAAACTTTGGATAGTTTTTCTTCAATCATAACAAGTGTATTGTTACAATGAAGTATTTGCCATCTCGCAGTATACAGTCATATAATGAACATTAAAAAAGAATTGGACGATAAATTAACATATCTGTATTTTCATACTAGAGTGAAGCAAACAACCACTGCAGGCCTGGCAAAAAACACCTGTAGGGTAGGTGTTAGTTATTAATGAAGCTGTCTGAAAGAAACTGATGACATTCATATGTCCAAGGGATGTGCGCTCAACCCTGGTGTAAACTGAACTACTGGGCCATAATCACTTCACCTGCCACAGCAAAGTAAATCCAGTCCTTGAGGGTTTTTTCCTAACTTTTAACCTTTTAAAGCTTCACTCTATATTAGTTAATATGCTGTTAGCTAATATAATTCTAATTCTGAATATAAATTTGAAAAAGGCTATCTTCAATATCTATTACAATGTAATTTTTTTTAACACGTTTTTACCATGAATGAGGCTAATTGGCAGCATACTTACGTTTTTAAAAACATGCTGCTGTCAGAGTCTAGTGCTTTCTGTGGGTCTGCAGTGAGTGCACTGTTTGATGGCACACTACCTGTAGGTGGACCAGGTCCTGTCTGGAAGGCTGAAATGACTGAGATAGTCCTCAGGTCAGCAGATCTGCCCCAGCGGCTTTGGTGTTAATGAAATAACAGGTGGACTAGGGGGGCAATATTGAGACAACCTCCCAAACAGGAATGGTTTTACAGGAGGAGGCCAATGATGTTTTTTTCCCTCCTCATCGTTTTGGATGTTTTTTTCTCTAGTTTTGCATTTGGCTAGGGTCATCCATCCATCCATTCATTTATGTATCCATTTTCTTCTGCTTATCCAGGACGGGGTGCAGGGTCAGTGGCCTCAGCAGAGAAGCCCAGGCTTCTCTCTCCCCAGCCACCTCCTCCAGCTCATCTAGGGGGTCCCCAAGGTGTTCCCAGGCCAGCCAAGAGATATAATCTCTCCCGTGTGTCCTGGATCTGCCTCCCAGTAGGACATGCCTGGAACACCTCACCCATAAGGTACCCAGGAGGCATCCTAGTCAGATGCCTGAACCACTTCAACTGGGTCCTTTTGATGTGGAGGAGCAGAGGTGCTACTCTGAGCCCCTCCCAAATGCCTGCACTCCTCACCTATCACCCTATCTGAATCCAAAGGGACATACCACCTACACTCATACAGGCCTACTGTAAGGATTTTGTAGTTTAGATTTTCACTGCAGAAAAATCATGAAATTGTATTTAATGGTTTTATAAATCTTCTCCCAGCCTCCTCACAACCTTAACACAATCTACAGAGTGGATCCTCTTCAAAAGCAAATCCAGACTCTTCTAATCCCACCAGTTCATCAGGATCCAGGAGTGTCAGCTTAAGATTCATGTGCTGACATTCAGGTGCGTTACATTCAGTCTGTGTTTAGATCAGGTGGAGGTGAGGGGAACCAGATCAGAACAGCTCCACTTGCACTGAAGAGATGGAGCAGGTGAATAGTTTTCCTACTTATCATCACATTTCCAGGTTAGAGGCTGCTTACTGTGACGCTGATATCCATATCTGTAATTGTCACTCCAAATTATGACCTTTTACATGTTTATGTAACCACGTCTGACCACAGCAGGCTTCATGCTTGTGGGATCTAACATTTTGCTTTGTCTCCTGAAATGCACACACACTCACAGTGCAGTGTGACATGGAACAAAATGAAAGAGCACAACGTGCAGCGTATGCTCTGTTAAATATTCCACAAGCTAAAGATCTCTGCACAAAGCTGCATAAAGAGGAAAATGTATAATATTCACATGTTCTGTGAGAGTGTGGAAAAGTCCTTCCATCAGAGCTGTGGCTGATCACCCACACACCAGTGAGTTCACAGAGTGGATGCTGATTTTGTGTCCATAAAGTTTGTGTTTACTCTGCTTACCTGTTTTTAAAGGGTCAGGAGGTCAGAGCTCCCTGAGGGATTTCCAGACAAAGATGGAGCTCCTTCATCTGTGTGTCATTAGCTCAGTCTTCACAAGTAAACAAGTACTCAAGCAGTATAATGATTTTTATTGCAGCATTATGTCGCCCCTGTTTTGTTTTAACTATTTGTTTGCAGGTGTCTGTGTGGTTCATATATATATTATTCTTTAACAGAGCAGCAAACAGCGGTCTTCTCTGCTGCATGAATCGCTGCCACGGTAGAAGCAGCAGCAGAGTGGACGTCTTCACTGAGAGCCGTGCTCTCCTGTGGCAGCCGCTCTTCGATGGTACGAGTGACTTTACTTTGGTTTTAGTTAGGTTTTTTAATGGGTTAAATGCAGAGAATGAATTTCACTGCATGTAAATGTATGTGACAAATAAAGCTCTTTCTTTTCTTTTTTCTAACAGGGAAGATAATTTGATAGCAAAAAGTGTCCTGTGTTCTTTTAATTTAAGGATTGGTTGAATTCTGTCCAAAAAGGTCTTCGATGAGCTGATGGCTGTGAGAAGGACTGAGGAAGAGGACGTGATCCTCCTGAAAGAAATGAGGCAGCACTGGACGTCTGACAGGCAGAGGGAGCTGAGTCTGCAGGATGCTGCTGTGGAGGAAGGTAGGAACAGAGAGAGGATGGTTGAACTTGTTCCAGTATAATTCTTTAAGTATCTGTTCTAAGAGCTTTTTAAACAAGCCAAAATATCCTTCTGGCTCACTGAACTTTGAAAAAGTTTGAGCCATTCATGGTCTTTTTTTGATTGCCTGTTAGAAGGCTATTGTGGTTTACTTAGCCTGCTTAAAACGAAAAAGGTTTGAGTGTTCTTCATGTGCCAAAATCCTGACTTTCTCCATCTTCATTTATGTGGCAGTTTTATCCTGAGAAAAGTAATTAAAGATTCCCAACTGACTGTGCTGTGTGATTCAGGTCTGTGGGCACACTGAGCTCAAAGCTAAACTGCAGATGCAGGTGAAGGTGTCGGAGAGGAATACCTCAGGATCTTCCAGACTCCTGGGACTCCTGCAGAACCACTGAAGGGGCTTGATGATGAAGATGGCAGAGGGATGTATGAGAGCACTTCAGAAAGCAGTTGTGATGATGAGGATGTGTAGCTGTGTGACACCAGCAGAGGTATGGATCTGATTCTTTGATCATTCTCTAAACTTTTTCCATATTTAATGTTGTAATAACTTTGCATTCTCTGTTAGGCGCCTCATGGACGATGTCCCTCAGCATGACTGCTCTCTTCTGGCAAGACCTCACCTGCTGCCTCCTCCCTCCATCCCTGACAATCACAGCTGACTATTGTGTTGAGTTTCTCTGTTAAATCAGTTAAATGTAAAGTCCTCAGATCAAACCCGCCACACCTTTGGTCAAATGCAGCAATTTGCTCCTCACCATCATCCAGCTCTACATCAGGTGTGTGCACTGTGAAGATTCAGTCCTGGAGCTGGCCGTAAGAAACAAACATGTGATTCACTGAGCCTGTTGCTTCAGCTGCTCTTTTCACTCTGTGGATTTCAGAGACCTTTTGCTAGGCAGTTTATTCTTTAGAATTAGACCATCAGCAGCCGTTTGCAACTATCTGAGATTTGGTGTCACCTTCTCCATCACCACTGTGCTGTGACCAGTGACCAGCTACTTAGTAATGCGTTACTCTAATCTGACTACTTTTTCTCAGTAACAAGTAATCTAACGTGTTACTATTTGCAATCCAGTAATCAGATTAAAGTTATTTATCCAAGTCACTGTGCGTTACTATTTTTGTCATTTTCCTCAGTACAAAGATATGTTTTTGCTTTCTTCTTGCGTCTCGGGGAGTGACGTCTGGCAGATGCGACAGTTAAGTCCCGTTTTTAGCACGAGGACAATAACATCACACAAACACACAAATGTAAACAATGGAGGGAGGAGAGAGATGCGCGTTTTCTAGCTGAAATACAGGCTCTATTGTGAGTCTGTGTCAGCTCAAGATGACAATATCATGGTTAGTTGTGCGCTCTGTGCTGGCGACAAAGTGCTATCTAGTTTCAAAAACACTACGTCAAATATGAGGAAACATCTGGAGTCACGGCGCAGTCAAACTTACAGAGCGAGTCGCAACAGGTGGAGCGAAGCAGAGCTGCGGTTAATGCAGCAGCCCCCCAGCACCCAAACAACAAAAGCTGGACTCCGGTACAAACCAGTAAGTGGGGGAGAGCTAAAAAAGTTGAAAAGCCCTCTGCTGCAGTAAGTAGTAGAGGCTGGTGTTGTGCCAAAAAGTGATCGTCTGCCAAACAGCAATTTTCTTTATTTGCCAAAAAATCATTCGATGTATTTAAACGGCCGTAAATGACTTGCTGACCTCTGTGAAGCATATATCAAACATATCTCTCATGAATGATATCAGGTAATATTGAGTGAGAAACAGCATTTCTATCACAAGATAGAAGCTGCACTCAGTTTTTGGCAAAGTGACTTTTATATATTCGTTTTTTTTTTTTCAAGGTAAAATCTGTCTGACATTAAAAATTTTTAAATAGAAATCTGGCTCAAAGGCTGCAGAAATCACAACAAATATAACATCACAGATCTATAAAGATATTTGAAGTGGCCAAAAAGCTCTGGATTGATTATAATGTAGGTACAATAACACAGACTCCTAAAGACTGTTGAAAAACACGTTATTTCTGCATTTTATATATAAGCCCTTCATAAATAATGTTGACTGCACTCTATTTACCAATATAAGCAAAGACATTACACATAAAAACACACGGAAACATCAGAATCACTTTATGACAGACGATCACTTTTTGGCACAAGACCGGCCGCTGTTGAAAGTAACTAATAAAGTAACTTGTAATCTAACTTAGTTACTTCTAAAAGTAAGTAATCAGTAAAGTAACTAAGTAATTTTTTTAAGGCGTAATCAGTAATCAGTAGTAGGACTACTTTTTCAAGGTAACTATACCATAACTGGCTGTGAATACAGATGAGCTGCTGTATTTCTACTATTTATATACTTTTTATTCATGTAAACATGTAAAGAAAAAGCTGTGACAGCGTGACGTCACATGACACATGACTATGACATCAGCTCAAGACGCAAGTTATCATGTTAGCAGATAAAATACTGCTGGTGGTGCTTCCAGACTTCTGCATGTGTATTTGGTTGTGGCCTGCTGCTTAATGTAACCTAATATAACATCATATTCTAACATGGTGATGACATGTACTGCATGTTCTCCATAATGTTCCTACAACTACAAACTCTGAGATGGTTCAAATTCTGCTCAATTGTGAAATGCACATTTTCATCAGGTTCAGGTCTTATTCTGATCAATGAATCACAGAATCATGTTACATGAGGTCATCCATGGTTTTTATTTCCATATAAAAGTAAATCTGGATATTATATTTAAATCTGGTCCTGTCATTGGACACAGTGTGCATACATTATTCTGTCACTTGACAGCCTGTAATTAGACACCATATTTAAAGTACTGCTGCCTTTGAAGGTGAGATCAAATCACTATTGTTTTTATGAAAAACAATAGTGATTGTTTTTCATAAAAAAAGGAAAAAGTGTAAAAAGAAAAATACTGAAGAGCTCTCACTGAGTGCTATCAAAGCCTAACACAACAAGGTGTCCAAAATATAAGAAATACTTTATTTATCCCAAAAGTCACTACTGAGTTACAGCAGCCAAATACATAGAAAACAAAAAAGAATTCAATAAATAAAACCTTTAAATATGCTTAATAAAGAGCTTAATGAATGCAGGTATGAGGTGGTAAAGCATCCATGAGAGTGAAGCTGAAACAGCTGTTAGAGAAAGTGTTGAGCTGCAGGTCCAGTGAGGGCTGCAAAGGACGGTCAGAATCTACAGCGAATCACAACCACAGACATCTGGATGAGCTCTGCATCAGCTGATGGAGGAATCCAAACAGTGTGTCGACTCAAACTGGATTCAATGACAAATTCGGTCAGTGAAGGACCTGCACCACCTCTTCCTGTGCAAAACACATTAACATGTAATTACTTTTTTGAGGATAACACAAAGCAAGCATGTTCATAGGTGTCAGGGGGAATGCTACACTGTGGTCAATCCACAGACAAAAGGCGGATCGGATCAAGTTCGATTTTTCTGACTTTCGCAAGTGAACAAACAGGACTGACCAATCAGAGCGCTGCATTTAGCAGCATGTGAGGTCATAGCTCAAAACACGCACCGATGTACTGACTATACAGTGATGTGGGAACAATAAAATCAAACTATTTTACCTCAGACACACAGCTACAGGCTGCTCCGGGTCAGTCGGCTCTCTGATATTATCCTCTGCCTCCTCACATGTGATCCCAACTCTGCCAACAAGAGCTCAAACTGTCCCACTGACATCCTGAAATATGCGCGAAAGCATCCGTGATGCAGCTTCAACTCCGGGATCAAACCATGAAACTCTCCCTGCTGCTGTTTCTTATGAGTTGGATGAACCCATAAACTCTCTTTCTTCCTTCTCTTGTTTAGAAACATCAGCACCTCATTACATCATTGCTTGATGATGACTGCATTTTTTTTCCACCATGCGTTATATGAGGAGGATTTATTCGCAAAAACACAATGCGTCCGGTGTGTATGTAGGTTACACGACAGGTTTGCATCCGAAAGATTCGGAATTTCGTGTCGTTTTTACGCAACGCATCCGGTGTGAAAGGGCCTAAAGTCTGTGCAGGAAATCACAGTATTGTCTCAGCTGGGAAGGATACTGCGCTCTGGAGAAACAACAACACACATTAGAAATACACAGAAAGAAGAGGCAGTGTGTTTTCACAGTGACTTGTTATTTGTGTTCCTTCTATAGGAGTTTAACCTGCTAACTGGCAGTGTCCCGCCTGCGGGACGTTTGCAGTGCTTTCCAACTTTAAAGCCTTGTAGCCTCATAGTCACACTGTAGTCTGCCCTTACGATGTTTTTATATGACAAACTAGACCCTCAGAATTGGATTGACACCTCATTTGGCCAATCATGCTATAAAATGGGTTTTCCAGAGCCAATAGTATCCAAACAGCGTCATGTGACTTCTCTGGACATGCTCGAAATGCTCTCCAATCGTTCTGATTGGTCAACTCTGACCCAAAATCTAAAACCACAGATATATAGCCAATAAAATTCCTTACACGTGGGTATATGGGGTGTGTTTTCAGATGAATCCACAAAGTTGCTGCTTACATGTGCAAAGTCAAGGCAGAGGTAAGACTGTGGGCCGTAGTGACTCGAGAGTGTTTACAGTACTTTTTCTCACTAAGAGATTGTATAAATATCTCAAAACAAGCTATATTTCGTCAACGAAGTGAAAAAGTGACTCGCGACATTATTTATTAGAGGACTTTGTCCCTGATTCGACCAGTTTTATCGCTGCAGAATGAACACGAAAGAACAGCTGTTACTCTGAAGGTGTTTCAGAGTTAGGGAGGCGAGAAAAGGGCCCAGAGAAAGTACAGGAGGTGAGGAAAGAGCCTGGAAAAACAAAAGGTGGTGATAAAAGAGATTTGGAAACAGCAAAGGAGATGAGAAAAGAGTGTGGAGAAAGTAAAGGAAACAAGGAAAGAGCCTGGAAAAAAGTACAGTAGTCAAGAAATGGGCGTGGAAAAAATATAAAAACTGGAAAAAGTGAGGGAGACAAGAAAAGAGCCTGGAAACGGCAAAGCAGGCAGGCAAAGAGGCCTAAGAAAGGAAAGAAGGTGAGGAAAGAACCTGGAGAAAGGAAAGGTGGTTAGGAAAGAGACTGGAGAAAGGAAAGGTGGTTAGGAAAGAGACTGGAGAAAGGAAAGGTGGTTAGGAAAGAGACTGGAGAAAGGAAAGGTGGTGAGGAAAGAGGCCGGAGAAAGGAAAGGAGGTGAGGGAAGAGCCTGGAGAAAGGAAAGGTGGTTAGGAAAGAGGCCAGAGAAAGGAAAGGTGGTGAGGAAAGAGGCTGGAGAAAGGAAAGGTGGTGAGGAAAGAGGTCGGAGAAAGGAAAGGAGGTGAGGGAAGAGCCTGGAGAAAGTAAGGTGGTGAGGAAAAAGATTGGAAACAGTAAAGGAGGTGAGAAAAGAATGTGGAGAAAGAGCAGGACGCAAAGAAGAAGCGTGGAGACAGTAAAGGATGCAAGGAAAGACACTGGAGAATGTACAGGAAGCGAGAAAAGTGGCTGGGGAAAACAACGGAGCCAAGGAAAGAACCCAGAGAAAGTAAAGGAAGAAAGGAAAGAGGCAGGAGAAAGAAAAAGAGGCAAGAAAAGAGTCTGGAAAGAGAAAAGGAGGCCAGAAGAGATACCTCTGAAAATAAAGGTGACGAGAAAAGAGGACAGAAAAAGTAAAGGAGGCAAGGAAAACTCTTCCTTATCTCCTTTACTTTCTCCAGCCTCTTTCCTCACCTCCTTTACTTTCTCCAGCCTCTTTCCAGGCCTTTTGTACTGTCTCCAGGTTCTTTCCTTGTCTCCTTTACTTTCTCCAGCCTCTTTCCTCGCTTCTTTTACCGTTTCCATTCTCTGTGCTCGCCACCGTTAGTGTTCCCATTTTTTTTCTTTGCCTCCCTCATTGTCTCCAGTTTTTATATTTTTTCCAGTCTCTTTCCTCGCCTCCTGTACTTTCTCCAGTCTCTTTCCTCGCCTCCTGTACTTTCTCCAGGTTCTTTCCTCACCTCCTTTACTCCTTCCAGGCCTCCCTCACTGTCCTCGGGCTCTTTCCTCGACCCCTTTGCTGTTTTCAGTCTCTTTTCTCGGCACCGTTAGTCTTTCCGGCCTCTTTCCTCACTTCTTTTACCGTTTCCAGTTTCTGTTCTCACCACAGTGTTTCCAGGTTTTTTTCTCACCTCCCTCACTGTCTCCAGTTTTTATGTGTTTTCCGTGCCCTTTTCTCGCCTCCTTTACTCCTTTCTAGGCCTCCCTCACTGTCTTCGGGCTGTTTCCTCGACTCCTTTACTTTCTCTGGCCTCTTTCCTCGCCTCCTATACTTTGTCTATCCTCTTTCCTCACCTCTTGTACTGTCTCCATGCTCCTTTCTCGTCTCCTGTATTTTCTCCAGGCTCCTTCTTAGCCTCCTGTACTGTTTCCAGGCTCTTTCCTGGCCTCCTTTTTCATTTCCTTGTTTCATAACTCCAAACTTGAATTTAAGACAGTCTGACTGGTTTCCTTAGTTTGGTTCGTGTAAATAATGATTTTGAGCTTAATTGCCTAAAACTGATGTCTGAATGTCTTCAACTGTTGCTGAAGTTCAAATGTTTAAGATGAAGCTTTTGCCACAGTTTATGACCATTTCCTTTATGAAGTCATTGTTCAGTGAACATCACACTGATGGGCTGCAACAAGCTCCTTTAAATGTTGTGTGTAGTCAGTGCTGCTGTCAGTAACTCAGCTGTCAGTGAGCCGGTGAGAAGCTTCCAGGTGTTACTCTGGAGGAGGCTGGAAAACTTTGGAAAAGGAGTTCAATACAAGTGAGTGAAGCTCTGCTGAGCAGTGTCAGTGATACTGAGGTGAGCTGCTGAGGACATCCTGACCTCTCTGTCAGTGAGCCCTGGTGTTTCTGCTGCTGTTAGCGGTGAAGAAGATCCATCATCACTGACCTGCGACACTTGGAGAATAAACTCATACGAATGTGGCAGTTGGTACTGAAGGAAAAAGGGGGGGTTGTGCCTTTAATTAGTGCTTCCAGGGGTAAATATACAATCAACTGCACGTAGAAACAGTTTTACGAGTGGGATCAGGCCATTGGAGTGAGGCGGGTGCACACCTCACTCCATGTGAGCGGCATAATCCTGGGCATGAATATCTGAAGGTTTCAAGTTTTATTTCTTACAGAGGTTTTTGTGAAATTGTGTATTTATAGATGACCTAATTTCAGATCTGTGTAGAGGCAGTAGTAGAGGAAGCTGGTAGTCAATAGAGGGGCAGATCGAGGTACCAGGTATTTTAGTGTGTATCAGTAAAACTGTTTTTAAATGTCTTTTTAATAAAACCTTTAATAGTGTAAATTTGTCTCCCTGCGGCACACCTGTGAGCCTCTAGCTGCTCTTGCCGTGGAGAATTGTTTTTGGAGATTTAGTGTGATGCTAATTAGAGTTAAAGATCATTGAAGGGGTTTATTCACCTCGTATGCTTTGATTGGCTGCAGTGAAATTGTCCCCGGACCTACTCTGTGGAGTGGGGAGTTTTATTCTTACTCCTGAATGAAATGATGTGAAATAAAGATTTCTTTATAAAACAAAAACTTTCAGTGAACACAAATCTGTTGTTTTTCCAACTGACCTGTCGTGTGACACAAAGTGATGATTTAATCAAACTGTATCGGAGAGAAAGCGGCTTTTTAGGACACTCGAGCCTAACGTTAGCTGCCATAACGTTAGCTTATATCCAGCTGTGCAGCAAAGTACAAGGAGCGATCCTGATCCATAAATCTGATCCATTCTGGATTCATCCCGCTGTGCGAATGGACTCCGATCCAGACCCAGTTTGCAGATCCATTACAGTCTGTGATACATCAGGATGGATCCGGTCCCGAGTCTCTTTACTATCTGAGGTGGTTTATGATGAATGTGTTTGAAAATGAAGCAGAAGAATTAAATGATGTTTGTGTGAAAAAATGCAATTTCAAAAGTTTTTGTGGGGACACTTCATAGTAACTTCTGTGATACACAACTGTGAACAAAATGAGTTGTACACCATTAATGCAGCCATGAGGACATACACACAAAAACATGAGTTAGTGCTTCCTCTCGTCCTGTTGAACATACTGACAGAAACCTCTTTTGTTTACTTTGTATTCATTTATTATATGAAGACATCAAAACACAACACAGTTCAATCACATTTAACAACTAAAAAAGGAAACTTAACAACTAAAAAATAAGAAACTTAACAACTAAAAAATAAGAAACTTAACTAACATTTAGGAAACTCGACCACTAAAAAAGGAAACTTAACAACTAAAAAATAAGAAACTTAACAACTAAAATTTAGGAAATTCAATCACTAAAAAAAGGAAACTTAACAACTAAAAAATAAGAAACTTAACAACTAAAATTTAGGAAATTCAATCACTAAAAAAAGGAAACTTAACAACTAAAAAATAAGAAACTTAACTAACATTTAGGAAACTGAATCACTAAAAAAAGGAAACTTAACAACTAAAAAATAAGAAACTTAACTAACATTTAGGAAACTCAATCACTAAAAAAGGAAACTTAATAACTAAAAAATGGGAGGAAATATAACTTGAAACAAGTCAAAAAGGAGATGGGAAAGATAGAGGGAAAGGGAGGGAGGAAAAATGGAAGGTTAGGGGTGTTAAAGAGAAAGGCGTGGTGGGAGGAGGGGGGGATGAGGAGACAGAGGGAAGGATGAGGAGGGGGGGGATGAGGAGACAGAGGGAAGGAGGATACAGAGGGAAGGATGAGGAGGGGTGGTGAGGAGACAGAGGGAAGGATGAGGAAAAGGGGGA